>NC_068430.1:64363541-64664374 GCF_023373465.1 Oncorhynchus keta | reverse complement strand
GTAAGCATGTGACTGTGCTTACAGAAGCCTTTGGCACATCATGCTGGCTGAGTGAGCGAGCGTGTCTCTCTCTCCTCGATAATGAGTAACTGTACACATATCCCTTAGGTAGGTCAGGCAGAGGGTGTTGTGTGTCTCTGACTGCACCCCTGTCCTCTGCCCTCTCCATATCCCTTAGGTAGGTCAGGCAGAGGGTGTTGTGTGTCTCTGACTGCACCCCTGTCCTCTGCCCTCTCCATATCCCTTAGGTAGGTCATGCGGGTTTGTGTGTGTGTCTGTAACCACATCACCTGACCACCATATCCCCTAGGCAGGTCAGGCAGTGTGAAAATTAGTGTGTATACATTAGTTATGTGAACGTGTGTGTGTGTGTTAGTGTACATGTTTGTGTGCAGGTCTTTGTATGCCGGTACGTTTTTTTGTGTGTGTGTGGGTCTCACCGTATCCCTCTGGCAGGTCCGGCGGGGTGTGGAGGTGGGTCCTGCTCATGTAGTTCCTGTGTCTCTGGGAGCGGACGCGTCTCTCCTGGACCCGCGGGTCATTGCCACTGCTGGGCAGCACACCGATGGCTGCTCCGTTGGGTGTCATGACCGGCGTGTTCTCATCCACCACGCAGCTGAGGGGCCGCCCAGAGGGGCTGGAGTACTCAGACGCCGGCCTGGAAAAGGGGGAGGGACACACACACAAATAATGAGATAATATCTAAGAAAGTGTGCACATTTGATTGGGTATTGTTTGTGTGTGTGTGTGTGTGTGTGTGTGTGTGTGTGTGTGTGTGTGTGTGTGTGTGTGTGTGTGTGTGTGTGTGTGTGTGTGACGGCGTCAGGCTGTTTGTCCCCCTGCCAGTGTGTGTGTGTGTGTGTGTGTGTGTGTGTCTGTCTTAGTGGCAGTCTAGTCCATGAGAGTGGCAGGAAAGCAACTAATAAGATGACTGGTCAAAGGGAGCGAGAAAAGGAGAGGAGAGAGCCCCCCCTCCACTCCCCCAGACTACTTTGTCTGGCCATCCAGGGCCGCTGACGCCTTGGTTCCCCTTCGACAACCCCGCCCCACGCCTTAACCCCTGCCTCGCCCACCACCTCTCCCCTAACCCAATCCCACAGCACACCCCTCACGCTTAAAAGAAAAATAGGAAGGCCAGCTCCAGAGGGGTAATTTATTTGTTTGCTTACTTCCCTATTGGCTCCACTGATACGGGGGTCAAGTAAGGAAGGCAACAGTTGTTCCAGGAGAAAGGTGGGCCAAGCCAAACCTGGCTGGCCCTATTTATGGGACTGAACCTTTCAGGAAATTGATAGGAACTCACTCATTAGGCTGCCCTGTGACTGGTTTGTTTTCCTTTTACAATAGTGCATGGATTGCCTATTTTCTGGGTCAGCCAGGCACAATATACTACCAGACAAGCTTGGGGTTGTTGTGGCATATAAGCCATGGTTTCCCTTAGGACTTAGATGGGAGAGGTTGAGTGCCCTTTTTAAGGGAAACGTAAGGAAGATAGACTAATAAACAGGCCAGAGGTAGGGAGGGAGGTTGATGATGTGTTGTATTATAAAGTAAAGAATGTCTGGACTATTTATGTAAATTACAGATGATGGATTTGACCTTTGGTACTCAGTGTGTGAAGAAACGGTCTGCTGGATGTTGGCAGCACTCCAGGGTCAGTAGCTTCTGAGGGAGATTCCATCTGGTGCAAAGGTAGGTAGGGGGGGGGGTGTGTGTGTGTGTGTGTGTGTGTGTGTGTGTGTGTGTGGACGTACCGGGTGGGCCTCTCCCATTGAGTGGTGCGTGTGATGTGGTTAAGGTACTGGATCCGACCAGAGGCTGTTCTCCGCTCCTCCCAGCTGATACAGACGGACAGACACACAGGAAGACAGACACAGTGAGCAACAGACCAAGGAACAAGTATTTCCATATGCATTAGAATTGTTTTTATCCAACCAGATTCAATATGCCCCTATTCCAACCAGATTCAGATAAACTTTCAAGCTAAACCTTATACAATAACAAACAACGTAAATCTAATAGCGGATTTATGCTTGATCCGGCAATCCGGTTTGCAGAGGCGAAATCGAGCCCCTCACAAATTTGTAACAACTAAGAGGGTTCCGTATAACATCGGCATGACTGGTTGATGGTAGGTGGGGGCAGGATGTCCTGTATAAAAACAAACTCACTTCCTTGACAACAGTTCTGCTCAACAGCTCTGCTACACAAAGTGAAATAAGTATGAATGCCCTGACTTAAAATGCTGTACGGCCAACGCAAACGCCAGATTGGCCATGCAGCGCCTCTCATTGGAAACATGCAAACTGGTACATAATGTAGCTTTAGTCTTATGAAACATCCGGAGGCCTTACCCATCAGGTAAATCATTATCAAACAGACGGCTGCAGTCCACCACGGGGCCTCCTGTGCCGATACGGTCTCTGGACTGTAGACTCACTGGAGACAGGTGACAACAGCAGCATTTAGAACAATATCATGCAATGCTGTAAAACTAAGGCCATGAGAATGAGATTATCCTAACCGTAACCTGACCAAGGGAAACTCTCGACCCTAGTTGAACTGGGGCTCAGTGTTCTTCCTGGTCAGGTCACAGTCTGGAAAAGAACTCCAACACTAAAAGCAGTGTGTGGTGAGGTAAACCCAGAGTACTGAGACACCGGATCCAGAGAGCCCCGTCTGTGTTGTGCAAACAGACTCCGTGGAAACCGAAGAGGTCAAAGGTGGTTTTACTTAGAAACGAGACGACGAGCTACTCGGACAGTCATGGCTTTCCTTTCAGACAGTCCGATGATAGTGGCGAAACATCCACCAGACCTGTGGTTGTGTCAGACAACCACAGGTTGGGCCAAAGTGTGTTTTTGTGTGTGTGTGTGTGTGTGTGTGTGTTTTTGTGTGTGTGTGTTTTTGTGTGTGTGTGTGTGTGTGTGTGTGTGTGTGTGTGTGTGTGTGTGTGTGTGTGTGTGTGTGTGTGTGTGTGTGTGTGTGTGTATGCGTGTATGCGTGTGTATGCGTGTACTTGTGAGCTGTCCATAGCACTGCACAGATCTACTCACCAACTATCTGGCCTCTCACTGTGTCGTTGTCATTGGGGCCCAGCTTGTTCAGGTCCAGTCTCTGATCTATGGGGTTAGAAGAAAAACAATATTAATGAGCAAAGAATCACTTATTATTCCCCAAGGGAATTTCTAAAGCTTAATTGAATTATATCCGTCTGGCCTTAGCATTGAGTAAGGACAAGACAAACACTGCTATAACAATACTGCTATGTCATCACCACAAGAGCAACATCATACCAGCCAGCAGCATCTCACTGCTGGCTTGTCTCTGAAGCTAAGCAGGGTTGGTCCTGATCGGTCCCTGGACGGGAGACCAGATGCTGCTGGAAGTGGTGTTGGAGGGACAGTAGGAGGCACTCTTTACCTCTGGTTTAAAAAAAGATCCCAGGACATTGCCTTGTGTAGGGTGCCGTCTTTCGGATGGGACGTTAAACTGGTGTCCTGACTCCCTGTGGTCACTAAAGATCCCATGACACTTATCGTAAGAGTAGGGGTGTTAACCCCGGTGTTCTGGATAAATTCCCAAGCTGGCCCTCATGCCATCTTGGCCACCTAATCATCCTCAGCTTACAATTGGCTCATGCATCCCCCCTCTTCTCCCTTGTAACTATTCCCCAGGTTGTTGCTGTCAATAAGAATGCATTCTCAGTCAACTTACCTGGTAAAATAAGGGTTAAAACACAATCCTCATACAACAAACCACTTTCCCTTCAAAACAAGAGGTGAAGAAAACTTTAATACCGTGGACAACAAGAGAAATATGAACAGATGACGACTAACAGTCAGAGCACGACATCAAATCTGCCTATGAACAAGACCGTCAGCCAATGGAAGGAGGCCTACATTAATAAAGGGGTCTCCATTTCACATTGCAGGTTAAGCCCTGATCCCAAATCAGCCATAGCTGCTCTCCCTCTACTCATCCCAAAACATCCTAGACATGTCAGCTCCTATTAGCTAACTCTTTGGTCTGGGTCAGGGGGAGCAGAAAGTGAGAGCACACCCTAGGCTACGGGAGACAGGTGGTGGTGGTGGGTGGGTGGGTGGGGGGTGTCTTCCTGACAGACAGCACTGTACTGTGGATTGGGGATCTGTTCCGGATACGTGTCTAGACTAAACAGGAGCGGCCTAGGGGTTACAAGGCTGGAATAGTAAGCAGCTTTCAGAGGAGTAAAAAAAGAGACTAAGCGAAACTGTATCCTGGCCCTGCAAACATCTGAGGTGCATTGAAAAAAAAAATAAAGGAAAGGGCGGGGGGGGGGGGACAAGCTCAGATGAATGGAAAGAGCATGAGAATACAAAGGGTACGGGAACCAAAAATACCACACAAAAAAACATGACACTGTCTACACAACATATGTAGGCTTAATTACCAGTGTATCAACAGTACACGTCTCTCTGTATACAAGTCTTGCCACCCAGTGCATAGACGATATAATACTAAAATGACTGACCCATGAATACATTCTATACATACCGTCCGCCATCACAGACGCACCAAAACCAGTTTAAATAAACTATGGTAAAATAAGATAACAACAAAAAGGATAGAATCCTGAGGCCTGCCATTTGTAACTAGGACAAAGAGCTCTGAGGTTAGTGTCCAGTGCGTGTGTGTGATGCTACAGTAAGTTGCAGTACAGGAAGTTGTAGAGCTGTACCGGGCCAGACTGTTAGGAAACGGCGCGGCAGCAGAAGAGGCCCCTAGAGACTGTGGTGGCTGGACCACAGACAGACAGGCGGGCGGGGGCGGGTTATGTGAGGACTGGTGCTTTGCGACAGCCTGTCTCCCTTGTTGTCCACATCAGCAGCATCTACCCATACTGACTGGCTTCAGTGCCACACTGTCTGACTGACAATTTCTAGAGGAAACCGCTGAGTGGTATAGATAGTTATACAGATATACTATAGATGGAGGGTGAGGAAAGTTTCTAAAAAAAAAATGTATTTCACCTTTATTTAACCAGGTAGGCAAGTTGAGAACAAGTTCTCATTTACAATAGCGACCTGGCCAAAGTGGGGCAGTTAGATGTACAATTAGGACTACATCACAGCATAGCAATATACTGTAAGTGGAGACAGCTAGTTTAACAGCCTAGCTAGCATCTTTAACCGTTAAATGTTATAGCTTGGCTGAAAAGAGCAATGCTCTATACCTACGGTTGTTCACTGCTAATGCTAGCAGTCGGGGTGGGACCCAGTCTGAATGCAGCAGCTAACGGCTAACAAGCCAGGTAAAACAAAGGCATAGACTTTCCAGAAAGTACTCATTAAGAAGCCGTCACTGCAAGAGTAGAAAAGGGAGACACAGCACGTCTACTTCACATACAGTTAGTCTGTGTCTGAAGAGACAGCAGGCCGGGTGTGTGTGTGTGTGTGTGTGTTCCCCTTCACGCTAGAGGTGGAAACCCCAGGGAGTGTGTTTGAGCTGGCACCGCCAGGCGTGGTCGAGACTCCCAACTCCCAGGAGCCCCCTATCCCGCTCTCAATGGCATCCGTCTCACCAGGCCAGGCAGCGCCAACAAGCTCCGTGCCCTAGCCAGCCAGACTGGCACCTGATACCCAGGGAGGGAGCGGGCAGAGCGGAGCAGCGACAGTGCCAGACTCCCCTATGGACGTCAATCAATAGGGTTTAATGGCAGGTGTGTGTGTGTGTAATAGGGCCTTCTAGGTAGTGGGGCAGGACAGAAGCCTGTCTTGTCTTTGATGTGGTCTATAAATCAGATCATGCGTTGCGTACTAGGAGTGGAATAATGATGAATAGAGGGGGGAATGTGTGTCTGGGTTTGAGTCATCGTTGGGAGGTTTTTTGCTGTCTCACACTAGACAGACCACCGCTAGACAGACGCACACTGTGTAAAGCACACTCACACATTCACATACATTTTTGCTCAAATGGGCACGATCCCAAATTAATTATTGCTCTAATACATGCTTGAACGCACACACACACACTTACAGCCGGTGTCTTTGAGGCGGTTGATGGCGTTGGAGAGAAGGCGTACACATCCCAAGAAGCCGGCCCCCTGCTTCTTGTGAATCTTCTTGTGGTTCCACACACTGATGGTGATGGAGTCAGACTTCCCAATGTACCTGTGGATGATAGAGACAGTCCCTTTAATATGAGTCATTAAATACATAACAGACCAAACAATGTGTGTGTGTGAGTGAGTGAGTGAGTGAGTGAGTGAGTGAGTGAGTGAGTGAGTGAGTGAGTGAGTGAGTGAGTGAGTGAGTGAGTGAGAGAGAGAGAGAGAGAGAGAATGTGAGCGAGGTAGTCGTTTTAATATGCATCTTTTAATATCTTTAAATGCATCACTTATAACACTGAGTGGGTCTGTGTCTCATCAGTGTGCTTTTGGAGTGCCAAGTCATTATCCCAGGGTAACAGCGAAGCTAATAAGGAGAGACGTACATCTCATACACACACACCTGCACATACATACCGAAGAGGATGACCTACTAAAGAAACAAGTGTGTACACAAAGTCACATCACAGAACGTATGGAGGGGTTCTGATGTCTAAATGAATCTGATTACAGTGTGCCAACTGTCCACGATGACGACGATGAAGCTGCTTGTCTGGCTATAAGGTCAGCCTAGTCATCATGAATCAGAGAGAGGAGAACCCCTCGTCTCCCCTCTGCACCACAGTCTCCCAGACAGACAGCACTTACAGTAACACACACTGACTGGTCTAATTACAGCTTTCCCAACACTGCTGCCAACTCAGCCCTCCTCCATGGGTACGTATATATCATGAAGGGTTTCCTGGAGAAGAGTTTCCCAGAGCGCACATAGAAGATGCACATGGCCCATACTGTTAAAGGGAGTGGGGAGAGGTTGTCTAGTCAGTTTTCAAATTTACTCACTCACAGTGTCTCCTTTTGTTAATAGACAAGTCAGCTCAAATATCTGATACTAATATCACTGACAACTGATGTCTGTGGACGATATAAATGCTTCCATTGAGGTGTATGACTTTTTGCATAGTTCCGTCTTTAAAGGAGTGATGGACAGAAATGAAATGAAACTTTAATCTAAGCACATTAAATCTAAGCTGGTTTGTCTTTTCATATTAAAAGCCTTGCTTGCATTGTGGGTTGAAATTTCCACCTGCTGTCTGATCTAGATTTGGATAAAGGCTTCAAAACTAAGCCAAGTTACTCCACCTCTACACTGTGGTGGTAATGCATGGGCCAACAACATGATTTGGAGTGTGTGTGTGTTGCAAAACCAGGCTGCGTTTAAGGGGAAATGAGAGAGCAGACCAGACAGTGACCTAGCGTCTGGGGCTTTGAAAATGAGGACAGGTAAACACAATTTTCTCAGTCAAAATGACTTGAGGAAGACACACATGTACACACACACACACACACACACACACACACACACACACATTTGTGAAACCATGTGCAGTCTGGCTTTGCAGGTAGAGCCCGTGATTAGAACAGTGCTTACCGCAGCAAATTAAGGCGGAGAAAGAAAAACAGAGAGAGAGAGAGAGGAAACCCTCTTGTCCATGCATACGGCTAAGTATAGCTATATGATAATACCACAGTATGGTAAGTATTACTTACAGAGCCTCAGTCTAGCTAGTCTGAAGAGCTTTTCATTTCAAGTGGGTGTAAGCATGACAATCAGATCTCGGATCAGTTTACTCTTCCATATCCCTTACCTCATTAGGGTGGAACACTTAACTGGCCTTCGATCAGTTTCTAAGCTGATGATTCAACAAGTTCGCCAATTCACTGGTTTGTGACTGATGGTGACTGGTGAGCTGGGGTGGCACAATGGGAGACATCTAGTCATGCCACTTGGTGCCCAGTCACGCCAGTCTGCCAGCTCAGATAGGGTTAAAGGTAATGAGGCTAGATATAGACATCTAGACTAATCGACGGCCTAGACAGACTGGCAGACGACACCGTCACACTTCCTCCCCTGGCGGCTGGCGAGACCAGCTCTGCCTTCTGGGATGACAGCACGGCAGCCACCTGCTCTGGGTTTCCTGTGCCGAGAGGGACGAGCGATTAGGGAACCGGGGAGGGAGAGAGGGGAGGAGGCTGGTGAGGAGGATAGCGTGGTCAGTGCAGTGAGAGGAGGAGTGTGAATGGGTTTTCACCAATCAAGGCCTCTGAAAAGTACAACCGTCAATCGCATCAATTAACTTCTCTATGGAAATATGAAATACCGCCTTCTACCGTATAAATTGATCAAGGGCTCTAACATACAGTATGAAGCTAAAATGGGTCACATATTCACCCAGATTGGTTCCTACAGAGGGCAGCGACAGCGCTTACGGGCCTTGTGCTCTAAAACAACCCCTTTACTATTCATGACGTCTCTAGCTTGCCTAAGGGATATACAGTGCATTAGCATCCCATTGGGAGCTCCATCACCTGGCACTCTCTAATGCTGCCTGCCCTGCTGCAGGCGCTAACGCAGCGAATATGAAAACAGAGCGGGGCAGAATGTATGCTCCTCAAGCTCCAAACACTGTCTGAACTAATACATGTTTTGACAGCTCTCTCTTTTCTGGTTTAATGGCCTCTGTCTGCAAACGTATAACTAGATAAGTTACGTTGTAATTGCAAAATCAATGACTATTAGTGAAAACCGCAACGACAAAACTCAGCCTGTTTTGCAGTACACAAGCACTAGTCAATGGGTGTGTGTCACACACTCCTTGACTGTGCCCTATTTCTTCAATGTGTACACTCATACACTCAACCCCATGCATTTCAAACTAAAAGCATTGGATTGGTGTATTTCGCACACCAGTACCTTCCATGAATGTGCACATAGGGCGGATGAAGGATGTATTCTGCAGTAACTGTAATGACCTGTAGTCCAGACGGCTACACTACAGTAGCAGACCCACAGAGAGGGGGCTGCTGGGTAGGCTGTGTGCTGAGCAATTAGCTTGGCCTGGTGTGGAGGGAGGTGTGGAGAGCAGTGGCAACCTGCCAGCCAACAGGCTGAGGCTGAAGGCTCCATCTGTGGTTGTGCTCCTTGGCATGTCAGCCATTTCCTGTGACAGAGCCCTGGGGTCAGGGGTCACTGGCAGGACCATGTCCCCTAAGACCAGTGGAGAGGCAAGTGTTTGAAGACAAGCATGGCGGGGGGGGCACACACGGAAAAATAGACACAGCGAGAGAGACAGACAGAGACATCTACATGTGTGCGTAAAGCTAGCAAATATGTCTTCCTGCTGCAGTGCCAAACGGATGTTTTTTTTGTTCTTTTCTTTCTTGGGGACCTAATTGATGATGTAACTACATTCTCTGTATTATTCAATCTGCGCATAGTGGTTTGGTGCCAAGACACCCACATCTCTGCATAGTTCCCCAATGCTTTTGTAACACACACACCCCTCTCTCCCCTTTCTTCTAGCTTTCTCTCCTCTTCACCCGCTCCCTCCCGCTACATCCCTCTCCTGTAACGCATTGCCAGTAGGTCCTTTGGGTCCAGTGGCGATTACTCCCTAGAAGAGCATGTAAAGCTTGCTGCGCAACATTCACAACACATGGCTCATTTCAGTCCAAGTATTCAGTCGGACAGTCGCAATGGTTAGACTAGAGTTGCGTCTGAAATGGCACCCTATTCACTATAAAGTGCACTACTTTTGACCAGGACTTTAGTCAAAAGTAGTGCACTACATAGGGAATAGGGTGCAATTTCAGACTAGCCTTAGAGTGAGCGTGCAGCAGCCCAGTCAAAAGGCCTCAAATGGTTTATGGTGGGTGTTCCTGCACATTAGCACGGGAAGGGAGGGTAACCTGCTGCATTCCTCGCACGCTTATCATAGCAGCACATGGAGACGCCACAGCTTAGTCAATGGAACCAGAACAGTGTGATAACATTGAAAACCATAGTCAACATGGGAGGTTGCGTTAGCAGTTGTCTGTAGTTCTTTGGCATCCATTATAGGAAGTGGTTTCTTCAGGAGATGACAGTGAGTTCCACCAAATCCAGACCCTAGTCCCTACACACGCCAAACGTTCCTCCTGGGGACGAGGTTATACTATTACTTCCTACTAGGCACTTTTGAAGCTCTGAAAGGATAAATTCCACCTTGCGAAGACATGGTGAAACAAGGGTTTATAGGTCTAAGGAGGTCCCCCAATTTAGAGTCTTCCCTGGTGACTTACAGGTCATAATGTTGGTTCCACTTGGGGTCCAGCGTGTTCCTCACGGTGTCCGTGGAGTGGCATTGCCCCGAGCCGTCCACCACCACTTTGGCAAAGGGGTCAGGCAGCCCTGTGGAGGAGGAGCCAAAATGGAGGATTGTATTCACAACTGTGGATGGCATAGAAACAATGGAGTCAATGGAACTATATTCACAGTATGGTTCATTTTATCTAGCATGGGAAAAGTGTTGATATTAAATGGAGGATGTGTGCCTGAATAAGTTTCTAGGTAACTGTATTCACAGGATGATGGCATAGAAACAATGACTATGAACAGACCTAAATTCACATAATATTAATTATCTAACATGAAGATATGTTATAGCTGAAATTGGATAGAAAACATGAGCTGGCGCACACCCAGAGAAAATCATTTTTCTGTAAAAGGTGCTGACTAAACGGCAAATAAACTATAAGCTATAAAAAAATAAAGAGTCGGTAAATCGGATTTACCCAATAAATTACTGGGAGTTTATATATAGTGTGTGCAAACTCTCTTTTTATAGCTTATAGCTGAAATTTGAGCCAAAATGCAGGACATGTATGTGCACGTCAAAATGATGGTTTCTATTGAACTGCATTCAAATACAACAGCTGAGTCATAAGACGGCATACAAAACAGTCATTGTCAACGGACCTTTATTTACACTGTGACTCATTCAGATAACATACATAGGAAATTCTGTGTGTATATGTAGTTGTAGTTGAGCAAGCAGCTCAGAAGCATGTCTTTCCACGCCAGTCTATTAGACTCATTGGAAATATGATAAGAGACGGTACACACACACACTGCAACCGACCTACGCCAGATCAACGTGTCCCGCCCGTGTCATGTATAGCAGAAAGACCTGGAATGGATTGCTAGACGAGAGTAATGATGTGTATTTCAGTTGAGCTTATTCAGCAGTATTTGTAAACAAGACGTTGTTGCCAACTATTCACATCGCTGAGTTGCAATGTTGCAATCACTAGGCAGCCAACTGCATATAGGAAACAGAGTTCTCAATAGATCCACGTATATCACACGTGACACAACCTCACGATAGTTCAAATTACAATAAACATAACATTTAATGACATCATCCAGGAGAGCTGTATAGAGTGCGATATCATTTGGGCTTTGGAAAAAAGTGCTTTCATAAATGCATGGCACGGGCCTCGTTTCACATTAGCATTGTAATAAGCTTTCTCGCAATGAACCAGCCTTAAGACATTTAGTTAATTTACATATCGAATTTGATTGTTCAACATCAGTTTGAGGATTTCTCATTTTGAGGCCACCTGGCATGTCCTCTTTCCACTGCTGTGGTGCTGAATTACAGTGGGAATGGGGAGTGGTGCGGGCCGGCCCAGTCATGACTAGAAGAGATCCAGCTTTTGTCAAATTAACGTCAAAAGTTGAATTGTTTTGTATTTTAGCTAACCCGAACTCTTTCCCTAACATTAACCTAATTTTCCTAACTTGCTACCAAAAGTAAAATCTGAAGTTAATTTGACAAAAGCTGCTATGACCGGCCGGCCCTGGTTATCGTTGACAGCCATGTTTAGTTAGTTATTAGGGGGCGGCAGCGTAGCCTAGTGGTTAGAGCGTTGGACTAGTAACCGGAAAGTTGCGAGTTCAAACCCCCGAGCTGACACGGTACAAATCTGTCGTTCTGCCCCTGAACAGGCAGTTAACCCACTGTTCCCAGGCCGTCATTGAAAATAAGAATGTGTTCTTAACTGACTTGCCTGGTTAAATAAAGGTAAAATAAAAAAAATATTTAAAAAATGTTCATGCCTCGGCTAAATTAAATTAGAAAGGCTAGATTGTACTTGAAAACAGTTGTGTTTTGCTATTTATTAATGAAAGTGTTCATGCAAATAGGTCAGGTCGTTCGCAAATTATATTATACAACTATTATTATACAGTTATTTTAAGTTGTGTTTTACTGTGTCGGAGACTTGTTTTTCCTACGCTAAATGTTTTAATATTTAAAAATAATATCCATTGTTGATTTATAGCAGGGATCAATACGCAACGGGTAAATGTTTCGCTTTTCAATAAAACCTGTCACGTTGGTACAAGAACGTTGTTCTACTTTATTTACAGGCTCTTTTATATTCTGTTAAGATTAATTACAGTAATCTAAAATGTGATTTTGAGCCCCGTGGGTGGATGCCCTAATGAGTTACGCATATGGATGTCCGGGAACTTAAAATCTTGCCGGTCACGTTGTTCGGCACCAAATTTTCCGAATGGAAACTTGGTATGCACGCGCGCACACACACACACACACACAGACTGTGCTCCATAGAAATGACATACTGTGTGTGACTATAGTGAGGAGTACGTGTTGCTCCAGGCAATGATACCTCCCACAGGTCAAACTTGTTGAGTCACATTCAACCCTATGCCATACTGGCAGAGGAAGCAGGGACTTCCCTCTGCAGGTGTGTGTGTGTGTGTGTGTGTGTGTGTGTGTGTGTGTGCGCGTGCGCGTGTGCGTGTGCGTGTGTGTGTGTGTGTGAGAATGCGTCATTTACAGGAAACTGTGCCTTAAAGCCCACAGTAATCCAATACATTCAAAGGAGATGTGCAACTGTAAAGCCTAAAGAATGTTCCAATTCACTCGCTTTACCAAAATCCTACACTATGATAATTAGCCTACGAAGAGGACATGCCTGTGCTTTGTGTTCCATCAGAAGTATTTATTTGTGATGGGTATCTCCGTCTCGCCATTATATAAAACTACACCAGAGCCTCTGGCATAAAGCCAATGTGAAGATAGTAAGATACAGAAACCCCACAGTTAACGACCGGGTAGCCTTTCACAGTCAGCCTAATGACCGAGTAACATTAAAATACTATTAAAACTACATTAATGGTTGCTCATCTGTGTCGGTCATAACAGCAAGCGTCAGGCATTACTAGCTCATCACCGACGCTCTTCTACTTCCTTGGATATCATCGGGGACTATAGCGTCGATGTGCATCATGAGTTCTATCTTTAATCTGTATTCGTCAGCCAATACTTCAGGCAGACTGAGCTCCTACGGGACTCCATCTACTGAAAGCTTCAAAGCCAGCCAGCTAGCTGACAATCCCATCCCAATGCACAGGGGGAGGACAGAAATAGCACTGATACAAAAAAAATTGGTTACTACTCACGGAAGAAGTCTTTCTTTGACAAGTTCTTCGCACACAGCACTGGAAGAGAAGAGAAGAAGAAACATTAGATGAGCAAAAAATGATCAGTGTGGTACAATGGAAGAGCAATATTCTGGAGCTCTAAATACAATGCAAAGCAGCTGTGGGGGGAAAAAACAAAAACCTGTGAGCTTACAAATTAAATAAAACCAAAAGCACAACAGATGGCATGTGGGTCAAATAGGGGCACTGTTAGACCTATATGACAAGGCAAAGTCCGGTTTAGGCCTACACAAATAGCCTAAGCTACACTCCATTTCAATCCTTCACTCCAGGTATTTGGAGTCTGACAGATATTATGAAATGAGAACCAACTTTAGCTTGGAATCTGACCCCTGCCAGTACCTTGGATTCCTGCTCTGAATCCCAGACCCCTTTTGCGATAACCTCACTTTTGGGTGGTGCTCCCTCAGAATGTTCAACAGCTCAATTATTGGAGGATTTCTGGCTTGGCTCTACTTCGTCTTCATAGTTACCGTGGGTAACCGCTGTTGTCTGTCAGCCTGTCCGCCCATTACGAGCTAGCAGAGAGAGCAGTTAAAGAGGCTTCCCTTGTAAAATATTGAGCAGACAAGCATTCTTTCCAATATGGAGCGAATCCCTGAGGTAAGCATCACAGCCAAGAGCCAACACACAATGGCTTCCAGAAGAGAAGCTAAGATGAGTTGCAGGAGCACTATGCCTAGCTCTCTCGCTCACGTATACAGTTTTCTTCACCATCTCTCCATCTCTGTAAATCTCTCTCTCCTGGTGTAATAGGGTCCAGGTGAGCCAAAGTGGGCCAAAGTCATGGAATGTCTTCCTAGTACTGCCAAGTTCTTATTGGGAGCAATAGAAACTCCGTAGGTTTGAGCAGTATACCGTATATACCATATACTGGGGTATTTGGAAAAAGCCACTGGATGTTTTTCCCAATACCGTCAAAACTATCTATTTAAATGTTTTAAATAAATTGGAATATTTGTAGCTACTTAAGTAAATACCTGTTAAGAGAAACATAAAATTAAGCTTACGGTAGTCCCCAATCACATGGTGTTTGTTTACAAGCACACAATGACAAGAGACTGTGTCACTCACTGTTCCGCAACATGCGCCAGGTGATCTAATTACAGTATGGAATTCACAACTAAATGTTTGCCAGCTAGATATCTTATAACTATTAAGTTAACAGTCTAAAATGTGCTAAATACTCTGCAGTTGTGCATTTGGTTTGCTAATTTAGTAGCAAGTTGTTAACTTCTTCCAAAATCAAGCATTTACTTGCTAACAGCAGAGAATCCCCTCCTGGATCAAGAGTCTTGCTGCATAATATTTAGTTACTTGTATAGTTTAGGTCAGAAACTGTACAAAATGTTTGCAATGCGCTCGTTAGCATTTAGTTAGCATTCTCTATGGGATTTTACATTTACTTGTTAGCTTTGCTAACCTCTGGATTACAGAGTATCAGTGGGGTTTGAAAACAGCACCCCTTGTGTTCAGTGCCAATATTACAGAATATCCCGGTATGGCACAAAGTCGGTATGAAGGTATGACAATCTGGATACGGCCCAAGCCTAAAACTACATGACACACACACAGGCCACTCTTAGTTCTACCCAGCCAGGCCCCTACAGATTAGCCAGAGGAGTGGAAAGCCATTCCAAGGAGATGTTTCTGGAGGTACCCAGTTGGCCGGTCTCATCAAGACCACTGGTGCTGATTGGGGGATATTAGGGGTGGAACAGTGGTGCAATGGATGGAGGGAAGGGATTGTTGAGGTAAGGGTGTAGCAGCCCCAGTGTAGTCTAGGAGTCTGACCTCCATGATTTCAGCTCACCATGAGCCTGGAGGAGTCTGGGCCAGAGTATGACCCAGACAGATAGATGGATGGATGACCCTGGAGAATGTGAGGACACAAAATGGAGGAGGGGAGAAGAGAGGCGAGGAGGGGTGTCTGGGTTTCCATCCATCATGTCACTGCTGTGTCTCAGTGTCTAGGCTACTTTCCTATGCCCACAAAGTGACGGGTGAAATGTAACAGTCGAGATGAGAGATAGTACTTTATTAATCCCCAAGGAGAAATGATCGTCATGGTATCCAACCTGTCTGGTATCCAACACCAAAAAAAACCGATTGACTCAGAAACACATGACTACCTAAATTAGCATAACAAAAATGATCGCCATACTGACAAGAGACAGGAAAGGTATTTTCCCTTGCAGGCGCTGGGAGGACAGACTGGGGGGGGTATCCTTTACACAGGCGGTCCTGGGGAATGCACTGCTCTCAAAGCCCACCTCATTACTCAAAGCTGTGGTATGCACTCACTCTCAATGTCCGCAGTGTCTGTCACGACACACACTCATTTCAACGTCCCAGACTCAACGGTCATTATTTATGCAGGGTGAAGAGTAGGGAGCAGGTGATGGGGCACTTTCCATTCCCATACCGCAACACACAGACACACACACTAGTTCTGGATGAGGTCAGAGAGTTGGTGGTTTGTGTGATTCTGTCTGTTTTGGGAAAGAAGAAAAGTGATAGCAGGGTGGGTAGTGGAACGAACCAGTCTCACCATGGAGTTATGTATGGAGGCTGGGGAGAAGCGCACTAAGCACTGACAGAGGCATGATACTGCCAGGAAAAGCCAGTCTGTCACACACACTGTCACGCTTACCAGTCCTCAACAGACAGACTGCTGGGCCAGACAACACACATACATCCCGGAGACAACGTGAAAATTGATTACACACTCAAGAATGTCGAGAGAGGAAAAGACAGCCACCAAAATACCACGAAAATGACACAGGGAAGCACGAAGCAAGGAAGTTACGGCTCAAATAACGCAAGTTTAATCCGGAGACCAGGACAGCGACCAAAATTACAGAGCCAATCGAACAGAATCACAACATCATGACACAGACAATCACAACACAAACCAAATTACACAGCGAAGACTAACAATCAGCTCGTCAGGGGAAATTACACAGCGAGAGCCGACAGTTTGGCTGTGAGCCAAGAACACAAGACAGACTAAACTGATTGTGCAGGGATCAAGTGGACATGTTGTCAGGATGAAATGAGGAGAAAACGAGTATCATAAAAGGTCACAGTCTTGGCTAAAGCAAGTGTAGGCTTATATACTGAAAATGGATTTGTGATTTTAAAACGCTAGCAACATGCTGTCAAAATCACACGAATTTAAGTCGAATTGCTAAAAAAAAATGTTAAAAATAGCTTAGCTTTAGTGAATTAATCAGTCACTGTAAAGGTTAGTGACAGGCTGGATAGCCAGATCCTTAGGGTGTCCCTAACCACTGATACAGGGTAAGAAATGTGTTAATTCCCATAATGTTAAGGTTAGGATTATGACCTGGTTCAGGTTAGGATTACTCTGAGTGAAATCTCAGTGGGACATGTCACAGTGACCTCCAGGGGAGGGAACTCGGGAGGTCGTAACCCATGGAGACCTGATCAACCCTGCGCCCTTCCATTCACCACACCATAATAAAGTCGATACCAGTAGATCTCCTGTTACGCTAATGGAGAAAAGGGGATTACCTGCGCCCTGCTCCAATGTCTGACCATGCTAAAATAAACGCCTCTTTTCACCAATCACCACATCATTGACCTCCCAGATGCACTGTTACCGGGCAGAATTGGCCACAAAGCTGGATGAAGGGGATGTTGTGAGAAGTGAAAGGGAACGCCAAAACTCAAGAATTTCTCTTATGTGAGCGGCTTCTCATCAAATATGGATACCATTTCCAATTCTAGCCATTCTAAACGGGAGACAGCATACACTATTCTTGTCGAGAATATTAATTCAGATGAATGCTGATGTTCTGCCTTTGAAGAGGCCTGTACCTCCCCGTCATCTTCCAGACGTAAACACCAAGTTTAGTTTTTGTGGCACCCTGCCGAGTAGAGCAATCATAGGGTGCCAAGGCATGTACTTCCATGCCTCTGAAAGCAACTGTGCATGCCAAGGGGATATCTTGATTGTGTAAGTGTGTGTCCACTCCACCCACACATACAGCTTTGCTAATAGTGTGAAGGCCTAGATAACATATGGCACTACGGACCACCCTCATGAGAGCCGTGCTGTGAGAGACTTCAATCCTTTTAAACTCCATTTCACCTCTCTGGGTGAAGCTACACTCAGACAGAATACATATCTAACATGCAAAGATGTTATGGAAGCATCTAGATAGGAGAGGAAGTAGTACTCACACTGTCTTTAACACTAGACCGCTGTCTGTTGCGTCTCCTTCACACCAACATGCTGCATTATTAATAAACTGGTGAACTTTTCACCCCCGAAACTAAGCCATCCTCAATTCTTCAGTTCAGTTGAACTTTTCAACCCGGGATGGTTTACGTTTCCTGGAAAGTAAATCTCAGCGATTGACTTCATAGGCAACACTTTTGGATAATGAGTGGGGATACAGAATTAAATGGCGTGATCGGGGTTGTCAAGATGACAACCTTCCACTACATTAGCCTACAGGTCTATTTCCTAATACATTCGATTTTATTTGAAGAAATGAATCAGCATCTATTTAAGAAATGGCGGCGGAAGAAATGGCAGCAGTTTTAAGGGCACCCAACCAATTGTGCTATTATGTGAGGGTTTTTGCGTTATTTGTAACTTATTTTGTACATAATGTTTCTGCAACAGTATCTTATGGCAAAAAAATAGCTTCTGGATATCAGGACAGCGATCACTCACCTTGGATTAGACAAATATTTTTTCTTCAACAAGCATGACGCACAGGACATTCTCCAAACACCCAACATCCCCGTTATTTGCAAGAGGAACCAACGCTGGTACAGAGGACAGAGACGGATTCCTGGTCAGGAGTCGGAAAAGGCGAGTGGGAAAGCTGCCGTTTACCGTCAATACTACTCGCCAACGTGCAATCACTGGACAATAAACTAGACGAGGTACGATCACGAATATCCTACCAACGGGACATCAAAAACTGTAATATACTATGTTTCATGGAATCATGGCTGAATGACGACATGGATATTCAGCTAGCGGTATTTATGCTGCACCGGCAAGATAGAACAGCACACTCCGGAAAGACGAGGGGACGGCGGTCTGTGCATATTTGTAAACAGCTGGTGCATGAAATCTAAGGAAGTCTCTAGATTTTGCTCGCCTGAGGTAGAGTATATTGTGATAAAGTGCAGGCCACACTACCTGCCTAGAGAGAGTTTTCAGCTATAACTATACATTTCGTGGCTGTTTATTCACCACCACAGACAGATGCTGGCACTAAGACCTCACTCAGTAAGAGGTATATGGAAACAAGCAAACAGGAAACTACTCACCCAGGTGGCACACCTAGTGGCCGGAGACTTTAATGCAGGGAAACTTAAATCAGTTCTACCAAATTTCTATCAACATGTTAAATGTGTAACCGGGGGGATTCTAGATCACCTGTACTCCACACACAGAGACTCGTACAAAGCTCTCCCTCGCCCTCCATTTGGTAAATCCGAACGCAATTCTATCCTCCTGATCCCTGCTTACAAGCAAAAATTAAAGCAGAAAGCACAAGTGACTCTGTCTATAAAAAAGTGGTCAGATGAAGCAGATCCTAAACTACAGGAGACTGGAACATGTTCTGGGATTCTTCTGATGGCATTGAGGAGTACACCACATCGGTCACTGGCTTTATCAATAAGTGCATCAAGGACGTCGTCCCCACAGTGACTGTACGTACATACCCCAACCAGAAGCCATGGATTACAGGCAACATTCACACGTAGCTAAAGGGTAGAGTGAGCTGCCGCTTTCAAAGGTGCGGGACTCTAAACCGGAAGCTTATAAGAAATCCTGCTACGCCCTACGACAAACCATCAAACAGGCAAAGCGTCAATACAGGGCTAAGATTGAATAATACACACCGGCTCCGACGCTCGTCTTATGTGGCAGGGTTTGCAAACTATTACAGACTACAAAGGGAAGCACAGCCGGGAGCTGCCCAGTGACACGAGCCTACCAGACGAGCTGAATCACTTCTATGCTCGCTTCGAGGCAAGCAACACTGAGGCATGCATGAGAGCATCAGCTGTTCCGGACGACTGTGTAATCAAACTCTCCATAGCCGACGTGAGTAAGACCTTTAAACAGATCAACATACACAAGACTGCGGGGCCAGATGGATTACCAGGACGTGTTTTCTGGGCATGTGCTGACAAATTGGTAGGTGTCTTCATTGACATTTTCAACATGTCCCTGATTGAGTCTGTAATACCAACATGTTTCAAGCAGGCCACCACAGTCCCTGTGCCCAAGAACACAAAGGCAACCTGCCAAAATGACTACAGACCCGTAGCACTCGCGTCCATAGCCATGAATTGCTTTGAACGGTTGGTAATGGCATACATCAACAACATTATCCCAGAAACCCTAGACCCACCCCAATTTGCATACCGCCCAAACAGATCCACAGATGGTGCACTCTCTATTGCACTCCACACTGCCCTTTCTCACCTGGACAAAAGGAACACTTACGTGACAATGCTATTCATTGACTACAGCGCAGCGTTCAACACCATAGTACCCTCAAAGCTCATCACTAAGCTAAGGATCCTGGGACTGAACACCTCCTTCTGCAACTGGATCCTAAACTTCCTGACGGGCCGCCCCCAGGTGGTGAGGGTAGGTAGCAACACATCGGCCACGCTGATCCTCAACACTGGAGCTCCCCAGGGGTGCGTGCTCAGTCCCCTCTTGTACTCCCTGTTCACCCACGACTGCATGGCCAGGCACGACTTCAACAGCATCATTAAGTTTGCAGACGACACAACATTGGTAGGCCTGATCACTGACAACGACGAGACAGCCTATAGAGAGGTGGTCAGAGACCTGGCCTGGGTGGTGCCAGAATAACCTATCCCTCAACATAACCAAGACTAAGGAGATGATTGTGGACTACAGGAAAAGGAGGACCGAGCACACCCCCATTCTCATCGACGGGGCTGTAGTGGAGCAGGTTGAGAGCTTCAAGTTGCTTGGTGTCCACATCAACAACAAACTAGAATGGTCCAAACACACCAAGACAGTCGTGAAGAGCGCACGACAAAGCCTATTCCCCCTCAGGAAACTACAAAGATTTGGCATGGGTCTGGAGAGACTCAAAAGTCCCCCCTTATCTCAGCTCGCTGGTCACCATAGCATCTCCCACCTGTAGCACACGCTCCAGCAGGTATATCTCTCTAGTCACCCCCAAAACCAATTCTTTCTTTGGCCGCCTCTCCTTCCAGTTCCCTGCTGCCAATGACTGGAACGAACTACAAAAATCTCTGAAACTGGAAACACTTATCTCCCTCACTAGCTTTAAGCACCAACTGTCAGAGCAGCTCACAGATTACTGCACCTGTACATAGCCCACCTATAATTTAGCCCAAACAACTAACTCTTTCCCTACTGTATTTAATTAATTAATTTATTTTGCACCCCATTATTTTTATTTCTACTTTGCACATTCTTCCATTGCAAATCTACCATTCCAGTGTTTTACTTGCTATATTGTATTTACTTTGCCACCATGGCCTTTTTTTGCCTTTACCTCCCTTATCTCACCTCATTTGCTCACATCGTATATAGACTTGTTTATACTGTATTATTGACTGTATGTTTGTTTTACTCCATGTGTAACTCTGTGTCGTTGTATGTGTCGAACTGCTTTGCTTTATCTTGGCCAGGTCGCAATTGGAAATGAGAACTTGTTCTCAACTTGCCTACCTGGTTAAATAAAGGTGGAGAAAAAAATATGTTTTAGAGCTGCCTGGTACGGCAATTGCTCGGCCTCTGACCGCAAGGCACTACAGAGGGTAGTGCGTACGGCCCAGTACATTACTGGGGCTAAGCTGCCTGCCATCCAGGACCTCTACACCAGGCGGTGTCAGAGGAAGGACCTAAAAATTGTCAAAGACCCCAGCCAACTCAGTCATAGACTGTTCTCTCTACTACCGCATGGCAAGCGGTACCGTAGTGCCAAGTCTAGGACAAAAAGGCTTCTCAACAGTTTTTACCCCCAAGCCATAAGACTCCTGAACAGGTCATCAAATGGCTACCCGCACTATTTGCATTGTGTGCCTCCCCCCAACCCCTCTTTTTACGCTGCTGCTACTCTGTTTATCATATATGCATAGTCACATCTACATGTACACATTACCTCAAATCAGCCTGACTAACCGGTGTCGGTATGTAGCCTCGCTACTTTTATAGCCTCGCTACTGTATATAGCCTGTCTTTTTACTGTTGTTTTATTTCTTAAAACTTGTTGAGGATAGGGGGCAGTATTTTCACTTTGGATTAATTGCATGCCCATAGTGAACTGCATCAAACTCTGTCCTAGATTGCTAATATATGCATATTATTATTACTATTGGATATAAAACACTGAAGTTTCTAAAACTGTTTGAATTATGTCTGTGAGTATAACAGAACTCATAGGGCAGGCAATCTTCCAAACAAGAAGTGAAATTCTGAAAGTTGGGGCAACTTTGACATCATCGCCCCCTCCTTTCCCAACAAGATATGGATCTGGAAGCACTTCCTACGCCTTCCACTAGATGTCCTCATTCAGTAGAAAGTGTAATGGAGCATTTGCTGTGAACTTGGACCTAACGGGAGGGAAAATAGTCAGTGTCCCGACAGAATGCCATTTTCCTGTGGCGTATTTCTCTGTGGGTGCTACCGCTGTTCCATTCAGCTCCAGATGAAAACGTATGATCCGGTTGGAATGTTATTGGATATATATGATATATATGATATATAAGATTGATTCCCTATTTAGTTTGACCAGTTTATTCGACCCGGAATATATATTTTGGAAGTTTTCGTGCGAGTTATCTTGTGGAGTTCCCTGAAGGGAACCTTGCCTCAACATGTTTTAACCTACCTATTGTTCACCTAATACCTTTTTTGCACTATTGGTTAGAGCCTGTAAGTAAGCATTTCACTGTAAGGTGAAATGTTGTATTTGGCGAATGTGACAAATAAACGTTGATTTGATTTGAGCATTAGGTAGGCAGCTATGTATTTTACAAAACAGAATAGGCTGCAGCTTCCATGGGTTAAAGCAGCTTTTCCCAAACTCAGTTCTCGTTCTGGTTTTTGCCCTAGCACTACACAGCTGACTCAAATCAAAGTTTGATGATTAAGTTTATTACTTGAATCAGATGTGTAGTGCTATGGCAAAAAAAAAAAAAAAAACATGCAACCCTTGGGCACCCAAGGATCGAGTTTGGGAAACTGAGGTGACCATTTCTCAGCCCAGCCTGAGGACCAAGCTTTCTCAGATGTTGACCTGGGAAACAGGGGTCAGTGGAGCCTCTTGTAAACACAGAACCTGCTGACAGCCCATGTCAAACTAGCAGGAATCCTCTTTATAAGCCTTTTCTGAAGGGGATACCCTGAAGATCACGATTCCCCAACCCTCTCCTTCACATTTTTTGTTTTAAACCTAAACTAGCACCCCTGATTCAATTAGTCAACTAATCATCAAGCCTTTGACTAACAGGTGTGAAACAGGTGTGCCAGTTTAGGGTTAAAACAAACATTTGAAACGTCTGGGGGCGGCGCCCAAGGAGAGGGTTTGGAAACCCTGCTGTAGATGGTGATTTATGCTTGATCCGAAAATGCAGTTCGGAGGCTCCGTACGGAGGGTAAATTCCCAATCTGACCCTGAAACCATCACGGTCACCTAATAATCCCCAGTTTACAATTGGCTCATTCATCCTCCTCCTCTCCCCTGTAACTATTCCCCAGGTCATTACTGCAAATGAGAATGTGTTCTCAGTCAACTTACCTGGTAAAATAATGGATAGATAAAATAAAAAAATAAAAGACACAACCACCATAACGTTTGCACATGCTTGACTAGGCCTACCTCCTGGCCAAACCAGTAAAGAGAGGGTTAACAACTTTATCTTCCAACTGAGGGTGAGGAGGCAAGAGACAGTGGCCACTCAATGCACTGTCCACACACTGAGACATCACCATCCATCACAGAGGTCAACCTAGAGCTCCTCTCCCCTCCATTATGAGTTATACCGGAGGGCCACGCCACTGCAGGCAGACCGTCATCCGACTACTTACTCAGAGTATTGAAGTAGCCAAGGGCATTGATCTCACCGTCTGCAACAATAGCCATTGTGGATGGTGGATGTGGACATTAGCTCTGGATGAGAGCTAAAGGGTCATTATAGGGGCAGGAGTGTTTCCTGAACAGCCTGACCACGAAAAGCTCTGTCCCTCTGGCAGACACAGGACAGAAATTCTCACTCTGTCTCTATGCTGACAGTGTACCTCACTATAAGCTTTGTGAAGTCGAGTGGGGACCATATGTTGCAATAAGCCCATTCTCAAAAAAGGACACATGCACAGTGGAATAATGTTCAAACACCCTTCTAGGAAATCTGTGATGTCCAACATGATGAAATTTGGATAAGTGAGTCCAATAAGGGAACTAACCACAATCACCCCAGGCCTCTTTAATTCTGATTATGGTATGATGAAACCATACCGTGCTAAACCACCGTGAGCTAAAGGTTTGTGGCTGCCTAGTAGCTGGGGGAGATTGCGTGACTGGGCAAGTCTCCCACAGTCAACTAGGCCATTTTCTGGTCCATTTGTTCACATTAGAATACAAATGCTGGTGGGCTGAGAAGGGATTGCAGTGAAGCGATTGTAGCCGAAAGGGCCGATCAGCCTCCAAAGATGCCTTATTGTTGGTAGAGCCTCAAACCATGAGAGGGCTGCTTATAGTATTGGTGACTTCCTCTCTGCAGTCACAGCATTCTAAAAATCCCATCATCCAGTTGAGGAGCAACAGCATACAAGTTATTTTTATGCCTTATGCATGCTTTCTAAATGATTTATGTTGACAAAACTCTGCTTGTAGGCTATTTCAATTTCAGTCCAGTTCAAGTAGGCCTATTGGATTTGCCATTTTACATCCTCTAGCTCTTGGTGACTAGACACTGTCAAATGTAATCCCATACAGTGTCTGTCCATATAGGGCTGACATTGATAGAAAATTGCACCATATTGACGTAGTCTGCATCTGTATGGACAAGTAAAATGTGTTTTAGGGAAGCTTTTAGAGTATGTCTATTCAAACTACCAAAGAAAAATATTGTGTGAGAAATACTGTCAACATGCTTTTTAAAATTTCAATTATACAAAATTATTACAACCAATAGAATGTTATATACAGTTGAAGTCGGAAGTTTACATACACTTAGGTTGGAGACATTAAAACTCGTTTTTCAACCACTCCACAAATTTCTTGTTAACAAACTATAGTTTTGGCAAGGCGGTTAGGACACCTACTTTGTGCATGACACAGGTCATTTTTCCAACTATTGTTTACAGACAGATTGTTTCACTTATAATTCCCTGTATCACAATTCCAGTGGGTCAGAAGTTTACATACACTAAGTTGCCTGTGCCTATAAACAGCTTGGAAAATTCCAGAAGATTATGTCATGGATTTAGAAGCTTCTGATAGGCTAATTGACATTGTTTGAGTCAATTGGAGGTGTACCTGTGGATGTATTTCAAGGCCTGCCTTCAAACTCAGTGCCTCTTTGCTTGACATCATGTGAAAATCAAAAGAAATCAGCCAAGACCTCAGAAAAAAATGGTAGACCTCCACAAATCTGGTTCATCCTTGTACGCAAGTACGCAAGTATAAACACCATGGGACCACGCAGCCGTCATACCGCCCAGGAAGGAGACGTGTTCTGTCTCCTAGAAATGAACGTACTTTGGTGCGAAAAGTGCAAATCAATCCCAGAACAGCAGCAAAGTACCTTGTGAAGATCCTTAAGGAAACAGGTACAAAAGTATCTATATCCACAGTAAAATGAGTCCTATATCGACATAACCTGAAAGGCCGCTCCGCAAGGAAGAAGCCACTGCTCCAAAACTGCCATAAAATAGACAGACTACAGTTTGCAACTGCACATGGGGACAAAGGTCGTACTTTTTGGAGAAATGTCCTCTGGTCTGATGAAACAAAAATGTAATTGGTTGGCCATAATGACCATCGTTATGTTTGGAGGAAAAAGGGGGAGGCTTGCAAGCCGAAGAACACCATCCCAACCGTGAAGCACGGGGGTAGCAGCATCATGTTGTGGGGGTGCTTTGCTGCAGGAGGGACTGGTGCACTTCACAAAATAGATGGCATCATGAGGGAGTAAAATTACATGGATATATTGAAGCAACATCTCAAGACATCAGTCAGGAAGTTAAAGCTTGGTCGCAAATGGGTCTTCCAAATGGACAACACCCACCAAGCATAGTTCCAAAGTTGTGGCAAAATGGCTTAAAGACAACAAAGGTATTGGAGTGGCCATCACAAAGCCCTGACCTCAATCCCATAGAAAATTTGTGGGGAGAACTGAAAAAGTGTGTACGAGCAAGGAGGCCTACAAACCTGACTCAGTTACACCAGCTCTGTCAGGAGGAATGGGCCAAAATTCACCCAACTTATTGTGGGAAGCTTGCGGAAGGCTACCCAAAAACATTTGTCCCAAGTTAAACAATTTAAAGGCAATGCTACCAAATACTAATTGAGTGTATGTAAACTTCTGACCCACTGGGAATGTGATGAAAGAAGCAAAAGCTGAAATAAATCACTCTCTCCTATTATTCACATTCTTAAAATAAAGTGGTGATCCTAACTGACCTAAGACATGGAATTTTTACTAGGATTAAATGTCAGAAATGGTGAAAAACTGAGTTTAAATGTATTTGGCTAAGGTGTATGTAAACTTCTGACTTCAAATGTATATGGGGGATACAAACATCCCAGCTCTGCAGATTTTGCGGTGAAGAAATCATTTGTTTTGGTACTGTTCATATGTAGCTTGTTTTTGGTCGCAGGTTCAGGAATGGCTGAAAAATTTTAACATTTACCTAGAGTTAACTGCAAATAGCACTGCTGGGTGATTAGAAAAGTCATAGTCAACCGATCAATAATACTCTTAGCAAAAAAATGTATCTTTAATTTACAATCTGTAGAAACTATCAGAATAGAAAGGATCAGAACTTTTGTGAAACAGCACAGTTGAAAAATATATGGCAAATAGAAACTAAAACGATGGTGTTCAGAGATAGATTGGAGGGGTTATTGGTGCTGAAGGGTGGGTCTAAAAATAAGAAAACTAAATGTAAAATATACTGTAAATGTAAAATGTATATAGGTATAGAACCTTTGTGAAACAGCACAGTTAGCACAGTACAGTATACAGTCAATTTGAACACCTACTCATTCAAGGGTTTTTCTTCATTTTTTGCTATTTCTACATTGTAGAATAATAGTGAAGACATCAAAATGATGTAATAACACATATGGAATCATGTAGTAACCAAAAATAAGTGTTATCAAAATATATTTTATACGTTAGATTCTTCAAAGTAGACACCTTTTGCCTTGACAGCGTGGCACACTCTTGGCATTCTCTCAACCAGCTTCATGCAATTAACAGGTGTGCCTTGTTAAAAGTTCATTTGTGGAATATATTTCCTTTAATATGGACTCAGTATTTGACCAAAAAGGGCTTTCTTCTGTATACCACAACTACCTTGTCACAACACAACTGATTGGCTCAAACGCATTAAAGAAGTTAAGAAATTCACACCAAAAAATATATATATAGTAGATTGCATTGATGAAGCCACAACATGCAATATTAAAGCTGATCTACCCACAAAGGGAAAAAAAGAAATTAAAAAAGGACAGTGAACACAACATTGTTGTTTAGAAGGAAGTTTTCTACTTTGGGGTGCGGATTTAGCGGTTTTATAGCATGAAGCATTGCAGGAATTGCCAGCAACATGAATAGCCTATAAACTAAGCTAAGTGCAGTAAAATGTAGCCTAGCCTAACTTAATGAAAGGTAAAGTAACAATTCAAATTACATTAGAATGTTATTTTATTCCTATATGAAATCAATGAATCAACCCCTTTGTTATGGCAAGCCTAAATACGTTAAGGTGTAAAAATGTGCTTAACAAGTCTAATAATAAATTGCATGGACTCACTCTGTGTGCAATAATAGTGTTTGACATGATTTTTGAATGACTACCTTCACTGTACCCCACACATATAATTATCTGTAAAGTCGCTCAGTCAACTAAAGACCAAGGAGGTTTTCCAATGCCTCGCAAAGAAGGGCACCTACTGGTAGATGGGTAAACATGTCAAAAGCAGACACTGAATATCATCCACCTCTGGCCTGCACCTCTGGCCTGCTCGCCTCCCTACCACTGAGGAAGTACAGTTCCCGCTCAGCCCAGTCAAAACTGTTCGCTGCTCTGGCCCCCCAATGGTGGAACAAACTCCCTCACGACGCCAGGACAGCGGAGTCAATCACCACCTTCCGGAGACACCTGAAACCCCACCTCTTTAAGGAATACCTAGGATAGGATAAGTAATCCTTCTCACCCCCCTAAAAGATTTAGATGCACTATTGTAAAGTGGCTGTTCCACTGGATGTCATAAGGTGAATGCACCAATTTGTAAGTCGCTCTGGATAAGAGCGTCTGCTAAATGACTTAAATGTAATGTAAATGTAATATCCCTTTGAGCATGGTGAAGTTATTAATTAGACTTTGGATGGTGTATTAATACACCAAGTCACTACAAAGATATAGGTGTCCTTCCTAACTCAGTTGCCGGAGAGGACGGAAACATCTCAGGGATTTCACCATGAAGCCAATGGTGACTTTAAAACAGGTGCAGAGTTTAATAGCTGTGCTATGAGAAAACTGAGGATGGATCAACATTGTAGTTACTCCACAATACTAACCTAATTGACAGAGTAAAAGGAAGGAAGCCTGTGTAGAATAAAAATATTCCAAAACATGCATCCTGTTTGCAACAAGGCACTAAAGTAAAAACTGCAAAAAAGAAATTAACTTTTTTGTCCTGAATACAAAGTGTTTTGTATTTGCCCCAAACTCCATGTTTTCAAACATAGTGGTGGCTGCATCATGTTAAGGGCATGCTTGTATTTGTTAAGGACTGGGGAGTTTTTCAGGATAAAAAGAAACATAATGGAGCTAAGCACAGGTAGAATCCTAGAGGAAAACCTGGTTCAGTCTGCTTTCTACCAGACACTGGGAGATGAACTCACCTTTCAGCAGGACAATAACCTAAAACAAGGCCAAATCTACACTGGAATGGCTTACCAAGAGGACAGTAAATGTTCCCGAATGGCCAAGTTAGTTTTGACTTCATTCTACTTGAAAATCTATGGCACAAGCAAATGATGAAAACTATGACAGAGCTTGAATAATTTAGAAAATAAAAATGGGCAAATGTTGCACAATCCAGGTGTGGAAAGCTCTTAGACTTACCCAGAAATACTCACAGCTGTAATCGATGCCAACGGTGCTTCAGCAAAGTATTGAATCAGGGGTGTGAATACTTATATTAACCTGTATGGGGTAGGGGGCAGCATTTTCACTTTTGGATAAATAGCATGCCCAAACTAAACTGCCTCTTACTCTGTCCCAGATCCTAATATATGCATATTAGTATTAGTATTGGATAGAAAACACTCTGAAGTTTCTAAAACTGTTTGAATCATGTCTGTGAGTATAACAGAACTTCTTTAGCAGGCGAAACCCCGAGGACAAACCATTCAGATGTTTTTTTTAAGTCACTGTCTTTTCAATATGTTTTCATGGGGAATCCAGAATTCTAATCCACTTTCTTGCAGTTCCCACCGCTTCCACTGGATGTCACCAGTTTGTAGAAATTGGTTGAGGTTTTTCCTTTGTGTAATGAAGAAGTACCATAGCTCAGAACGAACGTCACTTTATGTGTACCTTTCATAGAGGCACATAACCAGAAAAGTAGCGTCAGTTCGTTTTGCTCCTGTTTTGAACACAGATCATCCCGTCTTCAATTTCATCTATTATCTAAGTTTAGAAATACCTAAAGTTGTATTACAAAAGTAGTTTGAAATGTTTTGGCAAAGTTTACAGGTAACTTTTGAGATATTTTGTAGCGACGTTGCGTAAGTTGGAAGCAGTGTTTTTCTGGATCAAACGCGCCAATTAAATGGACATTTTGGATATATATCGACGGAATTAATCGAACAAAAGGATCATTTGTGATGTTTATGGGACATATAGGAGTGCCAACAAAAGAAGCTCTTCAAAAGGTAAGGCATGATTTACATTTTATTTCTGCTTTTTGTGTCGCGTCTACAGAGTTGAAATATGCTATCTCTCATTGTTCACTGTTGTGCTATCATCAGATAATAGCATCTTATGCTTTCGCCGAAAAACCATTTTGAAATCTGACATGTTGGCTGGATTCACAACGAGTGTAGCTTTAATTTGCTATCTTGCATGTGTAATTTAATGAAAGTTAGATTTTATAGAAATGTATTTGAATTTGGCGCTCTGCATTTTCCCTGGCTATTTGGCCATGTGGGACGCAAGCGTCCCGCCTACCCCAGAGAGGTTAACTAGATATTTCTGAATTTCTTTTCAATCATTTGCACACATTTCTAAAAACATTTTCATTTTGTCATTATGATGGGGTATTGTGTGTAGATGGGCAAGAGACAATTATTTCATCCATTTTGAATTCAAATGTGGAATAAGTCAAGGCGTATGAATACTTTCTGAAGGCACTGTATGTGGAATCTTTACAGCCATCTATACAGTCAGACATTACCCTGTCAACTCAACTGTATATTACCCTAATGAGACAGCAGAACACTGATCCAACGTTAGTTCAGCCATTGACCTCCAGTGGATTGAGATAGGATAAGCTGAATGTTCTAGACTTCTAGTCTGGAGAGCTTTGGCGACACTGACCACAGTGTGAAAAGACTATGACAACGTGGGCTGGGATGGAAAACTACTGAGAAGGGGGAAGGACGGGCTGCTTTTGAGGAAGACGGGGGGGATGGACAAGGGAGAGAAGAGTCAACGGATCGATTCCCAGCTAGTTTAGGTCATAAGTCAAAATGAGTGCGTGTACGCAGTTGCCAAGAGACAGACACACCTCACCCACCTCCCTGCAATGGGCTCTGTATTATGACCCAGGCCATGCGTTTGAACAAGACTCTCCCCCCAACACACCGCCCACGTTGCAAACTTCATTACCGACAGACAGGGCCTGTAGACGCCCATCAGTCACCTCAGTCCTGTTTGGACTCCTGTTTCCCCCCCCACACCGTCTCATTCACAGCATTGTTCCAGTACAAACAAAAGGCTTCCCCTTCCCCCTCCACCACGGCTCCCTCCCTGGCCTGTCTGCTTTCAGTGGAGAAAAGTATGGCATGTACGTATGGAGTTTAGGGTAGTAAACTGACCCAGCCGCTAGAACAATCCGGAACGTCTACACGCAAACTGATGCGGAGGACATCAAACAAGAGTTCTTATCTACAGCACACTTCCTTTGGCCAGGCATTATTCCCTCCATCCCTCTGCCTCCCAGCTCTACGAATGCTCAGGATGCCAATTATGTCATCCATTAAATAGCCTTGGCTCTAGAGCTGCTCCAGCTGACACTCCCCTCATCAGCGCCCAGACGCTAACCTGAAATCTGGAGAGGAACGCAGAGCAGCGCTGCCACTCACAACAAGCTGGCACGCTGCCTGACAAACAGGGGAGAACAGAGGGAGGGAGGGTTAGTTCATTGGGAGTGTAGAGGAGAAAGGGAGGGAGCGAGCAAGAGGGAGCTAGGCTAGTGTAAATACAGAGTATTACAGAATATGCTCAGTAGGAGAAGTATGCTAGCTGAGGTCAAATAATAGATGCTAAATTAGAGCTCCATCATTTGTACTTTCCAAATTAAGGTTTCACGCCTGATGAATAATATGGTCTAGCCTAACTAGAAATGTATCAATCACGTGCCAACAAGAGCGCTTTGTGGTTGTCTAAAAATTAAGGGGATATGATGCTCTTTGGAATACTGCTCTACCTATGACCAATGACAAAGTCATTTCCTGCGGGGCCTCTCTGGTTGAGGCTCTGTCTGGCTGAAGCTACGGGAGGGGGAACCTCACAGATGCATGCCTCAAGGTTCGACCAACCCTGCTATTCTTCCTTGACCTGGAACTGTGTCAGATATAGAGTGGACAGGAAGCGAGTGGACGTATGCGTCTGTCCTCGTGTGCACGTTTGCAGTCCGTAAGAACACCATACGTGTTGTACGTGCAGACGCCGTCTCCCTGCATCCACTTGACTTCCCATTTTTCCCATGATATCAACATAACCCCTAAAGCAGGAGGGGCTGGGGAGGTTCGGGAATAGCGCCGGTCGCATTACATGTCGGCTTATATACATTTCATCTCGTTTGGGCCTTTCCAAACCAAACAGTCTGACTGTTCATCAATCCCCAGGCGTGCACACACACACAGGCCCATACACACCAGCACACACAGGCCCATACACACCAGCACACACAGGCCCATACACACCCGCACACACAGCGGCCCATACAGAGACGATGAATCATTTCCCATCTGGCACTGCGGATCTGCCCAAGGAATGGGGGAAGAGGCAGAAAGAAGAGGAGGAGAAGAGGAGGACCTCGCCCTGAGAAATGGATGTGCCAGTATTTCAATTCAAAACCCCTACGACAGGGATGAGCCTCTTTGGGGTTGGAGGAAGACCGCTGAAGCGGGAGCTCCGTTAAGGAGACTTAGTGTGTTAATAAATGCACTTAGTGAAAATGTGGCTGGGGAGGAATCTGTGGACACATACTGTATCAACTATACTAGATTGAGCTGAGACGAGGGGAATGGGTGAACCGTGCGAGAAGAGTTAGTTTATATGGCTTCCGGGGGATTTTAGGGACACATACCAAGTCTCTCTAGAATGGGGGAGCTGTGAGAGTGCAAGATGAGACAACTTTCGCCTGAGAGGAAGAAGTGCACTGGTAGCGACATCACATCAAGCTCATCATTCACACTAATGATAACCCACACACGTTATGGGCCGCATGGACGGATGCTCTGGCAGACTGGCACATAACGGAGGGGAAACAGATTCTCGCCACCAGCTCACATGATGCATACCTCCCCCTTGACAATATGGCAGTGGAACTGGTGGGAGGATGTTACAGCACTTTGTGCTTCTATTACGGATGAGAGCCCACGTGAGCGACACAGACACACACAGAGCGCGAGAAACACACACGCACAGAACGCGCGAGAGAGCCACACACGCACAGAACGCGCGAGAGAGCCACACACGCACAGAACGCGCGAGAGAGCCACACACGCACGAGAGAGCCACACACGCACAGAACGCGCGAGAGAGCCACACACGCACAGAACGCGCGAGAGAGCCACACACGCACAGAACGCGCGAGAGAGCCACACACGCACAGAACGCGCGAGAGAGCCACACACGCACAGAACGCGCGAGAGAGCCACACACACAGAACGCGCGAGAGAGCCACACACACAGAACGCGCGAGAGAGCCACACACACAGAACGCGCGAGAGAGCCACACACACAGAACGCGCGAGAGAGCCACACACACACACACACACAGAACGCGCGAGAGCCACACACACACACACAGAACGCGCGAGGGAGCCACACACAGAACGCGCGAGAGAGCCACACACACACACAGAACGCGCGAGAGAGCCACACACACACAGAACGCGCGAGAGAGCCACACACGCACAGAACGCGCGGGAGCCACACACAGAACGCGCGAGAGAGCCACACACAGAACGCGCGAGAGAGCCACACACAGAACGCGCGAGAGAGCCACACACAGAACGCGCGAGGGAGCCACACACAGAACGCGCGAGGAGCCACACACAGAACGCGCGAGAGAGCCACACACAGAACGCGAGAGAGCCACACACACACAGAACGCGCGAGAGAGCCACACACACAGAACGCGCGAGAGAGCCACACACACAGAACGCGCGAGAGAGCCACACACACAGAACGCGCGAGAGAGCCACACACACAGAACGCGCGAGAGAGCCACACACACAGAACGCGCGAGAGAGCCACACACACAGAACGCGAGAGAGCCACAGACACACACACAGAACGCGCGAGAGAGCCACACACACACACACAGAACGCGCGAGAGCCACACACACACACACAGAACGCGCGGGGAGCCACACACAGAACGCGCGAGAGAGCCACACACACACACAGAACGCGAGAGAGCCACACACACACACAGAACGCGCGAGAGAGCCACACACACACAGAACGCGAGAGAGCCACACACACACAGAACGCGGGAGCCACACACAGAACGCGCGAGAGCCACACACAGAACGCGAGAGCCACACACAGAACGCGAGGGAGCCACACACAGAACGCGCGGGGAGCCACACACAGAACGCGCGAGAGAGCCACACACAGAACGCGCGAGAGAGCCACACACACAGAACGCGCGAGAGAGCCACACACACACAGAACGCGCGAGAGAGCCACACACACACAGAACGCGAGAGAGCCACACACACACAGAACGCGCGAGAGAGCCACACACACACACAGAACGCGCGAGAGTGCCACACACACACACAGAACGCGCGAGAGTGCCACACACACACACAGAACGCGCGAGAGTGCCACACACACACACAGAACGCGCGAGAGAGACACACACACACAGAACGCGCGAGAGAGCCACACACACACAGAACGCGCGAGAGAGCCACACACACACACAGAACGCGCGAGAGAGCCACACACACACAGAAACGCGCGAGAGAGCCACACACACACAGAACGCGAGAGAGCCCACACACACACACACACACACACAGAACGCGCGAGAGTGCCACACACACACACAGACGCGCGAGAGTGCCACACACACACACACAGAACGCGCGAGAGAGCCACACACACACAGAACGCGCGAGAGAGCCACACACACACAGAACGCGCGAGAGAGCCACACACACACAGAACGCGAGAGAGCCACACACACACAGAACGCGCGAGAGAGCCACACACACACAGAACGCGCGAGAGAGCCACACACACACAGAACGCGAGAGAGCCACACACACACAGAACGCGCGAGAGAGCCACACACACACAGAACGCGCGAGAGAGCCACACACACACACACAGAACGCGCGAGAGAGCCACACACACACACAGAACGCGCGAGAGAGCCACACACACACACACAGAACGCGCGAGAGAGCCACACACACACACAGAACGCGCGAGAGAGCCACACACACACACAGAACGCGCGAGAGAGCCACACACACACACAGAACGCGCGAGAGAGCCACACACACACACAGAACGCGAGAGAGCCACACACACACACAGAACGCGCGAGAGAGCCACACACACACACAGAACGCGCGAGAGAGCCACACACACACACAGAACGCGAGAGAGCCACACACACACACAGAACGCGCGAGAGAGCCACACACACACACAGAACGCGCGAGAGAGCCACACACACACACAGAACGCGCGAGAGAGCCACACACACACAGAACGCGCGAGAGAGCCACACACACACACACACAGAACGCGCGAGAGAGCCACACACACACAGAACGCGCGAGAGAGCCACACACACACAGAACGCGCGAGAGAGCCACACACACACAGAACGCGCGAGAGAGCCACACACACACAGAACGCGCGAGAGAGCCACACACACACAGAACGCGCGAGAGAGCCACACACACACAGAACGCGCGAGAGAGCCACACACACACAGAACGCGCGAGAGAGCCACACACACAGAACGCGCGAGAGAGCCACACACACACAGAACGCGCGAGAGAGCCACACACACACAGAACGCGAGAGAGCCACACACACACAGAACGCGCGAGAGAGCCACACACACACAGAACGCGCGAGAGAGCCACACACACACAGAACGCGCGAGAGAGCCACACACACACAGAACGCGCGAGAGAGCCACACACACACAGAACGCGCGAGAGAGCCACACACACACAGAACGCGAGAGAGCCACACACACACAGAACGCGAGAGAGCCACACACACACAGAACGCGCGAGAGAGCCACACACACACAGAACGCGCGAGAGAGACAGCCACACACACCACACACACAGAACGCGCGAGAGAGCCACACACACACACAGAACGCGCGAGAGAGCCACACACACACACAGAGAGAGAACGCCCTAGAGAGAGCCACACACACACACAAAACGCGCGAGAGAGCCACACACACACACAGAACGCGCGAGAGAGCCACACACACACACACAGAACGCGCGAGAGAGCCACACACACACAGAACGCGCGAGAGAGCCACACACACAGAACGCGCGAGAGCCACACACACAGAACGCGCGAGAGAGCCACACACACACACATAACACGCGAGAGAGCCACACACACAGAAAGCGCGAGAGAGCCACACACACAGAAAGCGCGAGAGAGCCACACACATACACAGAAAGCGCAGAGAGCCACACACATACACAGAAAGCGCAGAGAGCCACACACATACACAGAAAGCGCGAGAGAGCCACACACACAGAGAGAGAGAGAGAGAGAGAGAACACACGTGCGTGCGTGAGCCAGCCACACACACAACCCACGAAAGTCCCCCCCCCACACACAGAACACGCGAGGCCCCTCCCCTCACAGAACGGGTGAGAGAGCCACACACACACAGAACGCACGAGGGCCACACACAGAGAGAGAGAGCCCCACACACACACACACAGAGAAGGAATGAGAAAAACAGCACAGCCTGTCATGTTCTCTAGCCGTCTGTGTAACTCCCCTCGAGAGAGAGAAAGGTTACTCAGGCTGCAGTTCCTGACAGTCTGTGTACACTGGTGTGGTGGTAAGCATTTCACGGTAAGGTCTACTACACCTGTTGTATTCGGCGCATGTGAAAAATACATTTGATTTGGTGGACAGTAAAGACAGACCGCTTAAACAAAAACATTGAGTGTTCGACAGCCTCACCTTCACCACTTCCTCAAGGGTTTAGAGACACACCCCTCCCCCCGCCTCCCCAGAGTCAAGCCTGTCTGCAACATCCAACAACCTGACCATAGAATGACTGGAAAAGTCAAGTGACGGAGGACAGCCAATGCACTCTACTAGTCTTTAGTCGACAAAGGCTCTACAGATCCTCAAAAACCCCTCTCTGTGCTTGAATACCCAAATGGCTAGTCAGTTAAGTTGAGTGACATTTGAAGCTGAACTGAAGCCAAACTGTTCCAACACCTTCATGCAAAGATGTTATCAATGACGGTCTCTGTCATGCCACCAGCAGTTCTTAGAAGCAGCAGCTGAACAGTCCCTCGGCAAGTTGGCCACAAAACTTACACCTGCATGCATGACGTCAGCTATGTCAACAGTTATTTCTAAGAAACGATGCTAGGTCGCGGCGGCGAGGTATCTGTCGTGATGCGGTGGCGGCGGTGCACGGGCTAGAGACAGGAAGAGAGAAGCCATCGGCAGCGCTGTCTGTACGCCGTCTGGGCCAGATCCGGCTAGGGATCGCTAACAGCAGAGAGCGAGAGGGAAAAGACAGGATACAGTATCACTTGTCATCTTACAGGGCACAGGTCAGAGTGTAAAAATAGCTCAAAGTGGAGCAGCATCAGCACTTGCAAACTGACTTGGCTGCATCTTGACAATGTGACCACATGCATTGAGATACATTTGGGGGAATTCACAGCAAGATAGAATATTAAAAAGGCATATAGTAAGACACATTAAGGTGGTCCTTCTACCAGATGATACTAGCTTACACTAAGACATAAGCCCAAGAATGCACTTTCAGAAAGTTTAATGTATTTTGCATATTGATTGTGGTCTTTCAGCCCAACTCTAAAACTCTCCTCCCAGCCTCCGCTCCCACCCATAATATTGTTATGCAAGTCATGAGGTGTGACTCATCATGACTCTTTCCACTGTCATACTGTAAAGCACACGAATGCCACAAAGTTCAAGTATAATTTGAATAACAGATGAAGCTCCCTCTTGCTCTCCTTTGTGCAGACCTAGACGAAAAGAGGATTTAACCAACCGTGATATAGCACTGTAAAAAGTGCTTTGTAGCTGGTGGGTCCTGAAGCACCAGACACTTCAACCCAACTTGATGCACGCTGTGCTGCTCTTCTGCTTGCCAAACCTGGGCTTTGCCCATAGGAACCCTTATTTGAAGGAGAACGAACATTCGACTGCTTCTGGTTCCGGTGACTGTTAGTTGGACCAATAGGGGAATCCGTTTTAATATGGTGAGAATGTCGATCTGAGAACCAGTCATGGCAACCGCCTTGGAAAGAGCCTGGCAAAAGATGCAGACCAAGGTTTTTTAACTTTGAATGCAAAACCCACTGTGAGACAATATTCTATTACAGAATATCTGTATTATTGAGACCAAGGCACAATTTACATTTCCTTGAGACTTCATGGGCCAGCCTTGGTTCAAATTATGCTTTAAATCATATCATCAAAACCCTACCGAATATCAAGAGCATCCATCTAGGGCTAAATCACATGCAAATCCCCTACTTGCCAGCAGCAGACTTCACTGCAGAGCAGTGTTCCACACAAACGCATCTACTATATACCTAGTATTAGGGACGCACAATATAAATCGGTGAACATATCGGAATGGGACGATATTAGCTAAAAATGCCAACATCAGTATCGTCCGATGTCAAGTTTAATGCCCGACATAAAAAAAACAATGTCAAATCTGACATGCATACCTATATAACGAAGGTACATGACATAAAGACACCACGTAAAATGTTGCGCTATACGTGCAACACAGCATTCCTAAACTAGCCCACAATGTCTGCTGTGTGGATCGAGCAGTCAACAAGTATATATACATTTGAAAGAGAAAGAAAATGTCAGCGAGACAACTCAAAGTCGATAATGGAATTCATTGCCCTTGGCAATCAACCATTCTCTGTCATGGGTGATGTTGGCTTTCGCCGACTGGTCGAGCACCGGTACACACTATCAAGTGTGCTATTTTTCAGATGTTGCCCTACTGGAGTTACACAGTAATAGTGTCACTGCTATTAGCTTCACGACATACATACATACTATGAAACCCCATTTGGGTCTTTGCATGTCACAAAAATATACAGTAGCACTGTCAAAGCTGTACAAAAACAAATAAGCAAACACCGGCCACAAACGATATGTTTACAATAAAGCATAATTTCTTAGACCGCAACTTCTGGAGTAGCTAGCTTTAGCTTGGTACCTAACTAGCACCAATACAACCAGCCTAAAAAACAACGACCAGTAAAAACTGCAGTCATTTTCATTATTCTTAGCAATGATTTAGGAATCCTTGTGAGTAAGTATTAGCTAGGTTGCCACTTGTTGTTCAGCTATTGAAATTGAACTTTTGTTCATGAAAATAAATAGCTAGACGGCTACTTAACCCTGTTGCCCAAAGCTAACATTATAAGCAGCCAGCTAGCTTCATCTGGCAAGTGAGGCTCGACCGGACCGGGTTGTGAAGCTAGCCACAACAAGAATTAGGAATTTAGTGGAATTTGTAGTTTGCTTTCAAAATAAAAGTATGTCATTGACAGTGATGCAAATGAATACAAATAGGAGAATCGTGCCACACTTTTATTTTGAAGGCTGACCGCAAAATCCACTGTTGTGGCCAATCCTTATTGTGGCTAGGGTCACAGATGGGTCCGACCACCATTAGTCAAATAAGAACGGTCTTATAAATTAGGCTAATTTTAGATTACACCTAGCTAGCTAACTAGAGCTACTGAAACAGTTTTTGGGGAAGAACATTGTTTGGATCCATGAGCTAGCTAGCTTTTAAAAAAATGTTTTATCACCAGCACTGTAGGTGCGCGAGACAACTTTACCAGCGTCATAGTATATGTAGATTAATTTTGACATATGAAATACAAGTAATAAAAAATGAATGAACGCGTAAAATTATTATTTGACGTGCAGTCATATTCAGGTCCTGATTGGTCAACAAGCTTATTTGACACAAAGTGTTAAATCGTATATTTTTTGACACGCAAAGACCCAAACGGCGTTCCATAGAAATCCTGATAGAAAATTAAATGACTGAATAAATGAACAACTAAACGACACAGCAAGTAAGTGAAAGAAATAGGTTTTTATTATGTTTTACTGGTAATGGGGACATATGTAAATGCCAACAAAATTAACTTTTGGTCAGTGTGTGTATGTAACCTTCATTTAACTAGGCAAGTCAGTTAAGAACAAATTCATATTTACATTGACGGCCTACCCCGGATGACGCTGGGCCAATTATGCGCCGCCCTATGGGACTCCCAATCACTGCCAGATGTGATACAGCCTGGATTTGGACCAGGGACTGTAGTGACACCTCTTGCACTGAGATGCCGTACCTTAACATACACGGATGCAGCTGTCTAACTATTTAACTGTACTAGAATGGTTAAAAAGGGAGCTAAAAAAAATGCTGGGCAAGGAAAATATTGGATATCTGCCAAAAATGTAATATCGGCACATCATTACCTAGTATACAACGCATTCGGAAAGTATTGGTCAGGGACGTGACCAAGAACCCGATGGTCACTCTGACAGAGCTCCAGATTTCCTCTGTGGAAATGGAGAACCTTCCAGAAGGACAACCATCTCTGCGACACTCCACTAATTAGGCCTTCATGGTAGTGGCCAGACAGCAGCCACTCCTCAGTAAAAGGCACCACAGCCCGCTTGGAGTTGGCAAAAATGCACCTAAAGGACTCTCAGACAATGAGAAACAAGATTATCTGGTCTGATGAAACCAAGATTGAACTCGTTGGCCTGAATGCAAAGCATCCCGTCCGTAGGAAACCTGGCACCATCTCGACGGTGAAGCATGGTGGCAGCATCATGCTGTGGGGATGTTTTTCAGCGGCAGGGACTGGGAGACTAGTCAGGACTGAGGGAAAGATGAAAAGAGAGTACAGAGAGTTCCTTGATGAACCCAATCAAACATCTCTGGAGAGACCTGAAAATAGCTGTGCAGCAATGCTCCTTATCCAACCTGACACAGCTTGAGAGGATCTGCAGAGAGGAATGCAGGTGTGCCAAGCTTGTAGCACCATACCCAAGAAGACTAAAGGTTGTAAATGTTGCCAAAGGTGCTTCAACAAAGTACTAAGTAAAGGGTCTGAATACTTATGTAAGTGTAAAATTTAAGTTATTTGTAATACATTTGGAAAATTTTCACCCCAAAAAGACTTTGCTTTGTTATTATGGGGTATTGTGTGTAGATTGATGAGGGAAAAAACAATGTTTTAAATTTTAGATTAAGGCTGTAACGTAACAAAATGTGGAAAAAGTCACGAGGTCTGAATACTTTCCGAATGTATGTCCATGTAAACTCAAAACAAATGTATCAATGAAACACAAGCCATAATCTTACACACCATACAGGGGCTCCCTCGCAGCATGAAAACCAAGAGAATGAAACTGAGATGGCCACAAACAGCATGGTGCTCCGTTCCCCGCCCGCAATATGGGACATGCCAGAATCAAAAACAAAAAACACACAGACCTTGTCCAATCTCCCACTTCTGGGGGTTATACTTAACCTAGGATTCAGGGCTATAATAACAATAACATTATTTACTTGTTGTCTAGATCAAAGTTCAGTGTCTGCCAGAATTCTTAAGCCATAATTCTGAGAGTGCAGAACTTGCATGAATCATCAAAATGAGTAGAAACTCAGCACCAGAGAGGTTGAAGGTGCAGGTAGTTTTACAGATGCTTGAACTGCGTCCCAAATGGCACCCTACCACCTTTCTAGTGCACTGCTTTTGCCCAGATCCCTATGGGTTCTGGTCAAAAGAAGTACACTATGTAGGGAATAGGTTGCCATTTCAGACACAACCTTGGTTTAAAAACAGCCACATTAGGCTAGACTACATTTTCCAATGACATGGCAAAACATTCAGCAGACGTTTAGACAATCACTCCCTTTTAACGACTGAAACGCTTCATCTGTTAAACTGAAAAATCGAAGAGGAGTTGAATAGAGAACCATTGCTGAAGGAAACAGCTTCCTAAAAAGGGTCCTAAATCTATGTACTCTGTCTAAACCGCCTACACCTGCTGGCTCTGAGAAAAAGTATTTTGTGTGTGGTTTCAACATGACAAAAATACATTTAGTCTAACCCAACCTCCCTCCCTTTCCTGTCTTGTCTGGTCAGGTGAACCGTGGATAACCGTATGTGTGCACACTAGAGGTCGACCGATTATGATTTTTCAACGCTGATACCGATTATTGGAGAACCAAAAAAATCCGATACTGATTAAATCTGAAGATTTTTTGTAAAAATGACAATTACAAGTAAAAGTGCAATATGTGCCATGCAAGAAAGCTAACGTTCAAGTTCCTTGTTCAGAACATGAGACCATATGAAAGCTGGTGGTTCCTTTAACATGAGTCTTCAATATTCCCAGGTAAGAAGTAAAAGTGCTGTTTGAATGAATGCTTACGAGCCTGCTGCTGCCTACCACCACTCAGTCAGACTGCTCTATCAAATCATAGACTTAGTTATAACATAATAACACACAGAAATAAGAGCTGTAGGTCATTAATATGGTCGAATCCGGAAACTATAATCTCGAAAACAAGACGTTTATCCTTTCAGTGAAATACGGGACCGTTCCGTATTTTATCTAAGGGGTGGCATCCATTAGTCTAAATATTCCTGTTACATTGCACAACCTTCAATGTTATGTCATAATTACGTAAAATTAGGTGGCTCAAACTGGTGCATATACACAGACTCTGCGTGCAATGAACGCAAGAGAAGTGACACAATTTCACCTGGTTAATATTGCCTGCTAACCTGGATTTCTTTTAGCTAAATATGCAGGTCTAAAAATATATACTTCTGTGTATTGATTTTAAGAAAGGCCTTGACGTTCATGGTTAGGTACACATTGGAGCAACGATACGCACCGCATCGATTATATGCAACGCAGGACACGCTAGATAAACTAGTAATATCATCAACCATGTGTAGTTAACTAGTGATTATGATTGTTTTAATAAGATAAGTTTAATGCTAGCTAGCAACTTACCTTGGCTTACTGCATTTGCGTAACAGGCAGTCTCCTTGTGGAGTGCAATGTAATCAGGTGGTTAGAGTGTTGGACTAGTTAACTGTAAGGTTGCAAGATTGAATGTCCCAAGCTAACAAGGTAAAAATCTGTCCCCCGAACAAGGCAGTTAACCCACCATTCCTAGCCGTCATTGAAAAGAAGAATGTGTTCTTAACTGGCTTGCCCAAGTTAAATAAAGGTGTAAAAAAATAAAAATATTAAATAAAAATCGGCCAAATCGGTGTCCAAAAATACTGATTTCCGATTGTTATGAAAACAGCCCTAATTATATCGGCCATTCCGATTAATCGGTCGACCTCTAGTACACACGACTACATGTTGACGTTCCATCAGAGCCTTTCAATTCCCCATAGAAAATGTCAGACCACTGTCGATCCAGAGCGGCTAACTGAGCTGAGAACAAGACACGTGTCATCTTCTATCCAGAAAACACAGTTTCGCAATAAAGCAATCAATTGCCCAATTGCCAGGGATGTGCCAATTTCCAAACGGTCCAGTCAGACAGCTGTACATTGCAAATCCATGAGGCAGATAAAAACATTTAGACCCCATCTGCTAAGAGAGGGACAGATTAAAGTTGAACTGTCTAGAGGACTCGTGATGATTAGACTTACGAATAACATGAGGAAGTTCTAGTCATTTTAAGATCTGCAGTAGTTTAGACAAAACCCTCTTATCTGTGATTGATAAGTGAATTCCCTGAAGTGCATAATTCAAACAAATGTCTAACCAACACATGCAACAGATTAGCCTAACTGCCAGTGCCAGCCGGCAGCATGCATTAAACCCCACCAGACAGACTATGTAGCAGCAGGGCTCGCATTAATGCAGAATACACGGAAGAAAAAATAAATACGCATATAGAGTATGTGTTTTGTAAACAGATATGAAATGTTTCTTATTGTAATTTCTTCTCAGCATCAGACGAATTGTCACAGATAAATATATATATATATTTTTAAACACTACTTTCAATATAAAACGTAGATGAAATTGTTTAAAACAGATTTTTGGAGTGTAGGGGTTTTGAAAATGCAGATTTCTAAACTGTAACGCGACCCCTCACCATACAATTAAGACACGATAAAGCCAATGACTGTACATACAACAACTAGTAATGAAGATAACCAAACCATTAAATCATTATTATTGCTCTGGGTTATCACTCTGTCTATTTGTTGGCTCACTGGCACACAGAGCAACATATATAAAGCAGACAGGCAGCGTAGGCATCCTGCCAGATAGAGACAGGATATGAAGGTTTCCATGTAAGAGGCGCCGTCCACCACGTGAACAGAACAGTGGACTGTGTGGAGGGACCCCTGGGGCAGCTCTGCCGTGAAGCCCAGTCATCTGGACTGAAGAGTGGAGTGTGAGGGGGAGGGGCTTCTGGGGCAGCTCTGCCGTGAAGCCCAGTCATCTGGAGTGGTGTGAGAGTGGCCGGGGCAGACTAAACAGAGCCGAGGAAGTCTGGATGTGCGTGGCAGCACCTGGCCGCAACACAAGCCCCCTCTCTCTCTCTCTCTATCCACAGATCACTGAAAAAAAATCTCTGGCTTGGACGAGGGCCATGCACACAGACTACACTGCACTATTCAGACTTCAATGCAGATGACACAGGACTCTCAACATAGCCACTTACTGACCACAGCCAACACATCACTAACTGCTCTTGGTCTTTTGTAGCTCAGTTGGTAGAGAATGGTGTTTGTAACGGCAGGGTAGTGGGTTCGCTTCCCGGGACCACCCATATGAAAAATGTATGCATGCATGACTAAGTCGCTTTGGATAACAGCGTCTGCTAAATGGCCTATTACAAGGGCCATGCACACAGACTACACTATTTGGCTATAGACTACACCGTTCAGACAGGGGTTTATTCAATGCAGATAACTCAGGACCTTCTAAGTTACTGCTAACTGACCATAGACGGAGCCCACACACTCAAACAGACCTGCTCAATACATCACTCCCACAATGGCCATTCATTCACAGGTTAGAAAGACTGGCTCTGGTCTCACCCACACTCCTACTCTGACTGACATTCCTGGGGTTACTGATAAACTAGAGCAGGGGCATCAAACACATCGTTACCCCCGGGGGCCACATTCAGTCTTGAACGAGTTCAGGAGGGCTGCACTGAAAAGTGATTATATTTCCTTGCTGGCAAAAATCGGCAAAATAATTGTTCTCTATGCATCACTTTTGTAATTTCCGATGCTCCCTGACTGTCTACTGATTGTTAGCGAGCTGGACAGTCAAGAAAATGTATGAAAATAGGTTGAATATCATTTCTGCCCAGTTTCGATTTGGTTTAAGTCATTTGAAAGTATATCGAGTTAGTTTCCCCCCCGACAATTTAGTACTTTCTTACTCAACCCCCCGCCGGTCGTATCCTGCCCGCCGGCCGTATGTTTGACACCCTGACCTAGACATCCGGAGTCTAGATCCTGGGTTGTCAATCACTGCAGCTTTGAGGATTCATGATCTACAATATCATACAGGCATAATAGTGAGTGAGTCATCTGATGATTACCTTAAGGAAACAGTCAAGATTGATGATGACTGAGCTTTTGACAGGAGCCTTCAGAAAACTGAAGTTGACCTTCAGGTCATTCTCTATTAAACCTTACCGATTCTCCATTCCTCTGTTACTCCTGTAGCTTGTATGTATGAAGCAGACAGAGGCAACATGAAAAGACAACCTTGACTGAGGAAAGACCCGGGTAGGAAAAAAACAGAACAGAGACGGCAGGCCATCCCAGATGGGCTTCGCTTCAGTAGGCTACAATGAGTGTGAAATGTTTGAGCAGGCACACACACACTCCCCCCTCCGCTAGACACTTATCACACAGAAGGGTTGTCAGAGGGAATGTTGTACTGAAGTACAGAAAACTGAGTGACAGCTCATAGAACAAACATGTAAAAGAACAGCGAGAGGAGAGAGAGAAAAATAAAGCCAACTGCATGCAGTATGGAAAGGAGCATGTAGGCCGGTTGTGGTTGTGGTACCCTTCTGGTAGTACCCTTGTGTCTTATAGAAAGAAAGGCATCAAGCCCCACATTTCAAGGCAGTGAACCTCAATACAGCCAATTCACCTGACTCTCCTCCCATTGATATTCAACAGGAGAGGCAAGGCAACACTGAGAAGCCTTTTCATTCCAACACAGAAACTTAGAGGAGATTGCTGCAATGGATTTCTGACAAAGCCTATTGATTGCGCTTTAAAATGGGTCAGACCGCTCTGCAGAGCTGGGCGGGCGGAGAGATCCGCATGGTCAAATTAAGCCTCTGTCTGGACGGATGCGGTGCTGTCTTATTTACAAATGTTTTAGCGAATCCCCACCAAAAAATGATCTAATTTGCTAATCAATATGGCTGCTAGGCTAAAACGTATTTGGAGCGGCCTTCACCTTGCGCGCAGATCTAGTTTGACCTGGGAAAATGGGTTTCACGCGGCGGTATACAACTAGCCAACAAACACCAAGTGACAACAATAACACATGGGCGTGGTCTCTTCTCACTGTGTCGATTTAGATTAATAGCAAACGAATGCCTCTAATCTGCTTTCATTCAAAACATCTGGCCCAGTCTGCTAGACTGTGTAAACCAGCATTAACTTAATCCAGCGAGGAGGGTGGGTGGGACAGGGCTGAGGGCAGTAAAACCAGTTCCCAATGCCATTTCAATTGTCTTGTTGGTGTCCCTTTACCACATGTAGGTTATCCTTCACAAAACACAATCAAATACATTTCCTTCATTTTAGGGGCAGGAGTCAACAGGGCTCCTAATTTAGCTCGGCATCACGTGCGGACGATACATCCTGCAGAAGAGTGCGTGTGTTCCCTTTGAGGACACACACAGGCTCGATTTCCTGACCACTGACAGTGAATGCTGAGACAGTGGCCCCTGCTAACTTTCCAAAAATGCACTCTCTCCCCACCGGCTAATGATCGGCCTAGGAAGGATGGAGGCGGGGCCTTTATCTTAAAATCGCCAGCTTCCTGGCTTTTCCCCACTCGCACACACTCAGCTCCTCCAGGGTCTCTTCCCTTAATGCTAGAGAGACTCAACAGTCTAAAGTGGCTTCCTCATCTGCACTGACCTTCAGTCATGTGATAGTAGGTATCTAATATATTACATGAATTTAAGTGGGCTAGGCTAATAGCTTTCACCTGACAATTTGTGTCACATCGGTGCAGGAGAAAAAGAGGCCTAGATGGTGAGCTGAGACGCACCAGCTGTGATTGCAGACTGTGCTGCATAAGAGTGGATCTGAAACAATTCTTCCAGGCTGGTATTATATGCTCACGGTGCCAACTGGAGGCGAAGGAGAAAATGGAGTTAGAATAGCTAGCCGTTTAGTAGTTAGCTCACAGCAGCAGGCAGTGTTATAGACAGACTAGATGCTAGCAGTGCGAACAGAAGTAATTGTCACCTCCCCGTAGTGTTGGGAATAGCGGCTAGCGCCAGACTGTTCTATTTACTGCTTGGCAACGGCATTCCATTCAAAGCGGCAGGTGACTTCATCAGACAGCGACTGACGGAAAAAGCCCAGTGAGCAAACAATAACAGGACCGGTTCACACTAAACAATCCATCAATCCTGATCTGGGACCAACAGTCGGGTGCCAAAGACTGTGGCTGGTGGAAAACAGTGCAGAAAACACCCCAGCGTCTCCCCTCACAGACTAGCACTGATCTTAGATGTCTGTGGAATGCGACCTAACCGCTAGGGCCTTGATTAGCCCTAGCTATTCCTTGAGCGAAATTGCATCTGAGACGAGAGGAAATGGTAAATAAATTGCAAGGCAAAGCTGCAACTACTGACAGTTTGAATGTTGCCTCTAAATGGCAAACGCACAGACAAATGGCCTGAGAATACCTTCAGGCGTCTCCCAGACTGCTGGTAGCAGACACAGTAGTTTATTGATGATTACATTACGATTAGACAATAATGGCGGGTCAGTTCTAAATAGACTCTATAGACCCAAGGAAGATATAAGTGCTTAAGAGTAACCCAGCGAGCTCTACTGTCTGCAGCCCATCTGTTCACCTATCCTAAATGACCACAGAGCAGACACAGACCAGGGCAGAGGCCAGTCTACAACACACACACACACTTCTAAAAAATGTGCAACATCAAAATGTGTGGTGGTATTCCCCAGTTTGAGAGGAGCAGTGGTTTGAAGCGTTCTTCCCCTCCTCCGTGGTGTGAACGAGACAGAGGATGTTCCTACGATCTAGAGAGACTCACGGTTCCTCTCTGTTTCACATTCCTGGGATTCTGAGTGAAGACCACTGCAGCAGCCCATTTAAAACCATTTCCCAAATGGAAATAAAACAGAGACCCAGGCCTTCACTGCACTAAGAGAGATTATTTTTTATTATCATTGCAGGACACCTCATTATTGAAGAATAGCCTTGGCTTACTGCATCAGAGGTCATGGGCAAAATATAAATGTACAGCCTTTCAAAAAGGTCAAACTAAGTAAACACTTTCAAAGTAATGGAATATTCCAAACAACCAGACAACTCTTGCCGGACCGCGAGGAACTCTTGTTCACTCAGTGCTTTTATCCGGCTAGTACATTACAATATTAAATATTTAATTTGGCTGGTCCCAGAAGATAGAGGGGTCTGGAAATCGATCTGATCATGAAGAAACATAAAAACGCAGGGCATGCCATCGCCTCCTCTCCCCAGTCAAAACACTGCTTTCTCAAGTAAACAGAAAATGTTTGGGTTGTAAGAAACTGTGAATGGGACTGAAAGTAAAAGGGGCTCATGCTGGCTTCTTTCCCTAAGGAATAGTGTCTTAAAGGGGGATGCACTACAAGCTGAGGCTATGTAGAGGTGCTGAAAGTTCATTACCAACACAAATCAAAGTACTGATGGAAAATCTTGAAACACTAGTGCAGTAAACAATGGAAATATTATCTACAAATGCAAACTATTTGGAACAGGCTTGCTGGTCTAAATAAATACTACATTTGGTAATGGTGCGTCAGTCTGTAGAGCTCTGGCTACTATGGTCAGTCTGCACACTCGGGCGGCAGGTAGCCTAGCGGTTAAGAGCCTTGGGCCAGTAACCGAAAAGTCGCTAGTTCGAATCACAGCGCAGATTGTTGAAAATATGTCGATGTACACTTGAGCAAGGCATTTAACCCTAATTGATCATGTAAATCGCTCCTGAATGACTAAAATGTGTCACTATGTATAATAATGTCACTGATAAATTAATAACACTGTAATTCAGATTGTAGGACAACACATGCAAGAAGTGACGAAGGGTGGGCAAACAACCGTTGCAAGTTGTAACAATTAATTAATGCAGCTATTGTGACAACCCCAAATGTGTTGTCTTTTTTTAATTGGAGAGTTCGCTAGCTAGCTAACAGTAAATCAACGTTATTCACGACTATGTCAGTTAACTAGCTAGCTAGGTAAACTAACGTTGGCTAGTATTATAAACTGAAAAAATAAAAATTTGTTAGAAAAACAGTATTCCTTATTCGAAGCGTAGCGAACGACATTTGATCAGTGTGTTAGTAAATATAACATGGCGTTGTTGTGAATAAGAGTGTAAACATTCACGCAGAAAACTAGCCAACTACTATAGCTAGCTAGTAACGTTAGCTTCATAGCGACATTAGCTAACAAGCAAATGAAGCTAGACAGCGAGAGGGTTTTACATTCTTACCTGTCAACCGCAGTTTCACTGGGCCATTTCTCCTAACTCCTTGATTAGACATGCCCGTTTGTGTTCCAGCTTGACGTGGGGTTATCACAAATATGTATAATACATGTGTCTAGCTATTTCACAAAAATGAATTCCTATTTAACTCCTATGGCTATGGCAGTTTCACAGTGAATGAAGAAGAATGGAGTCACGGCACAGTGGCCCGGATGAGCACAGCTCTAGTGCTATACACCACCGTCCCGAGCACATACTCCTAAAGAAAATAAAATAAAAGGCTTATTTCCAATAAACCAGGATCTCCTCCCGAAAGACGTCCAAGGCTGCTTCAAAAGCCAAGGGTGAGCTTCTCTCCCGCTGGGGGTGGCATTTCTGCTTGAAGTGGTGGTAGCTGAAATTTCCAAGCAGAGATGTCTTGCTGGTCTCAATTTTTGGATAGTGACCCTCCCCTCTAGTGACATCACTCACAAGGTTAAAGCACAAGCACTAAATTGATGTACAATGTTAATTTAAATGAGAGGAAATTATTGGACATATGTAACCTTTTTATGTTGTGTTCGTCAATGTGGTACTGATAGGCACCCACAGCCTCTGTCACTGAGGACTGCCTCACTAGACTGATCTAAGGTCAGTTTTATGTTTCACCCGTCCTCATGGTTATGAATAGGTTTTGTGGAGCCAGTGGAGGGTAAGCTGATCCTACACTTGTGTGTTCATTAAAGCATTGTCCGGACCTTTATGGCACAGGACTGTGGACATCCCCCACTTTCTGTCCGTTTCCCTTGAACCACTACATTACCAAACATAGCACAAGTATGCAGCACTAACTGGAGAGAAGGGGGCTGATATGTAGTAGTCTACATCAGTGTTTCTCAATCAGGTATAGTAAACTACCCCTCATACTATACCTCATTCCTATCATAGACTATCCACAGGAGGGGGTACTAGGGAGACATAGGAACATAGGCCTAATGATTGGTTGCACGTAAGGGGTGCTTCTGGCAGAACATAATGTGATTGGAGGTAGGCCTACATTAACCAAAAAGAACCACTGGTCTACATGTCTAGCGCTCCCAAGTGGTGCAGGGGTCTAAGGCACTGCATCTCAGTGCTAGCGGCGTATTTCTCCATCTACTGGCTGCTTTCAGAAGTGCATGAGACAAGCTAGAAGCCATATCACAGAATATATCAGATTCAATGAATTGGGAATGTTTGGCCCGCACAATGACAGACAGGTCAGATCGTAAACCAGCATGGTTACATTTCTCAGGACCAATCACTCAGCTGTTTCCCCCAAAAGTGTCTGGGTGCTCACTTTGTTGCTTTAATCTCAGATTGACCCTTTAAATTGGTAAAAAATATTGTTTAAAAAGGCCAGATGCAGATGTTGTTAAATCAATATCAAATCATTTCTGGGTAACAAATAAGTACCTTACTGTAATAGATTTCCATTGACAAAATTTGCTTTTCGGCAAAAATATATTTCTCAAGCAAGAATTTTGCTTGGACTGTCTGGGAGTGGTCTGAGTGGGGAGGGGAAAACTGAAAACTAGCTGTCAGAGGTTTGGAACTTTGTTATTGATGTATTAATCAATTTACTGCATGGTGATGTCACCATGGAAAGCTGAAACTCCTGCCTATGCAAACCTGCTGATTGGAAGGTCCTATGTAGATTGTATTTTCAACAAGCAACTATCAGTAAATAACACTGACCAGTGTTAGTTTCATCATCTGTTGTACAATATGATATAAAATACATGAAAAACTTAATTTGACTGCACTGGGCCCTTAAAATTTGGCATCAAAATGAACATCAACAGGCTATATCTTAGTTTACTTTTTAATAGAACTTTAATGGAAAACTCACACGTATTAAATTTAGTTAAAGGCGCAATATGTAATATCAACAGCCTGAGTATCACTTTATTTGGTAAACTGAGGGATGAAGCTAATCACACACACGAATAAGGACATTGCAACAGTAACGTTCTCCTACAATCTCTAACGACAGGAATAGAGCCACCACCAAACACGTCACTAGATAGGGTACTGACTTTCATATACACCACATCGACAAAGGAAGATTAAAAAGCCTTGAAAATAGAGTCACACGTGTACAAAATATACATTTTATATATACACATACAGAAATATATGTGCATGACAGTAGGCCAGTCAGATAGTGCAATGTGTATAGACCTACCAGCAACAGGCGAGAGCTACAGGAAGAAGCCATTGATGGCAGCTATAGCCGTAATGCTAATGGAGCCACGAGCTCTGGCGGTCCTCAGGCTAGGCACTCTGAAATGATGGACAGCAGCTGGAACTTCTGTTACAGGGGGTGAGAGGGGTCCCCCAATATAGAGGCAGCCTTATGTGCTTGTTAAATAGGTCAGTTAGACCGGACTGAGTGACACCTGTAATCTTAGAACAAAGGTTTTTTAACAGTATATAGCCTAGGACTACTTTCTGATGGACTATAGACAAGATTTGAAAGTGAGCCTAGGTTTTGAAAAAGTTTATAGGAAAGGAGAAATGTGATTTGTGTGTGTCCGAGATGCGCTGTTGGCTTTGATTGGTGAGTCTTTTTAGGGTTTGTGTGTGTGTTTCGCTAATTCTCTTTATGTCCATTCAGAAAGGTTCCTAAAGTAGCCTGTCATAATAGAATGGAAATGAGCATAACTACAATTTACATGTGTGAGGCATGACAATGTTGTGTTTCCTTCCAGTCCTTAATGCAATGCAACTGAAGCTGTGATTGAGGGGGAATTTTTGTCTAGTATTGTTCTCCGCTCATACCAGAGTATCAAAACAAACAGATTGATTTTCGCTGTTCTCACTAACGGCAAATAGCTGCATTCTTGTTCGTGTGTTTTCCTGTTTTTATGAATAAGCATATTTTGATCAAATCCCCCATTTGCACACAAAAAAAACGTACTTGCCAGCTTGCAATACAATATTTTAACCACTAGTGTACACATGGTCTAAAATTTGCAGGGAGATGGAGGTGAGCACATTCTCATGTCCAATTACATTTTTAAAAATGCCAAATTTAGCGTGAAATATGGCGCATACACATTTTGGGGTATATTTTGTATGTAAGCACGGTTTATAAATGTGGCCCCTGAAGCCTGTATTGAGAGGCTTAGTGGCACTGCTAGCTTCCTCTCTGGGCTTAAACCTAGTCTTGAATCCATCAATAGCCCGAGACTAGGTGTGATGTAGGCTACAATATTAAGAAGATATTATAGTCCTAAAAATGCTTTCCAGTTGCACTGACTCACCCAATGATGCGCAGCTCACTCACTTTGTGATGGATGCGTTCTTGCCGAAAGCCTCTCTGGTTATAGGCTACTTCTTTGCAGGGGCACAACTTTCACTGAGGACATGGGGGGGACCCCCTTCTGAAATTGTATTTTGTCCCCCCCAGTTTTATCATCGGAATGTGATACAAAACAGGCAACGATTTGCTTTAGGACCATGCGGACGCCTCCAAGCAGTCGGGTAGGCTGTTTGGAGTGTTTATCGGACAAAAAATAAATGTTACATATATTTTGTTTTTATGCCCCCCCACTTCTAAAACCAAAGTTGCGCCCCTGCTTCTTTGTAAAACAATATTGGCCGTTGATAAAATATTTTGGTAGACTACAGCAGACAGATTAGTATTTTCTTTTCAGCAGAAGCCATTGTTTTCCAACCTGTGTTTTTCCGCAATTATATTTGAAATATTGTGAAAAGTCCTGTTTTGCCTGCATGCTGTTCACTGAGATTTGCTGCACGTTCCCGACGGTACGCTATGCCTTGTTATTGGGCTACACACAATCAATACACTGCTGGGATTTTTTTTAAAGAAACTATTGATCCTCTGAGGCTAAATTATAGACCTCATGATGTAGTAGGATATTCTTAATTATTTCATTTCTTTCCAGGCAGCAGTCATTTTATACCTTTGGGCAATTTATTTTTAAAAATTCAGGGGTGCTACAGCTCCTCGAGAACCCCTCGCACGGCTATGATTCTATAAGGAAATAAATTAAGTGCAACGCTGGAGAGATGAGAGTTGCAGAGTCATGTCTATCAGAGCTGAGGGAGAGAGACAATAGAAAGTGCGCAAACCATAAACCCAAGCTGGCCCAACCCCAATCAACTCTGAAAATCTACTTTTTCTTGGAGGGGCCAGGAGAATTAAGGAAGAGGCAACTCGAATTAACTTTGATAGCTTTTGTTATAATTTCTATTCTGCAAAAAGCGCAAGAAAAAATGCATGCCGAGAGGGGTACCGGATCTGGCTCAAATTAAGTTACCGGGGAAAAGTAATGTAAAACATTGTTGAATTCAAACGTTCTGCTGACAGGTCCACAACAATTTGCCATCGTTTTCTCTTTCAGAAACGGACACAGTTTTTACCCAGATATAGCATAAATTGCTGCAAAAGATTAAAGCATTCCGCCAACCCAGTAAATAGACCAGTAGCTTATGTTCAATATTTTACAGTAGCCTATAGGCTAAAGTATTACTGTGCGATAGGAGAGTGACATCATTGCCTATTTAATCTCCGAGAGTAAAGCAAGGTAGGACATATAAACCCAATAATCGATTGATTAACTAAATATTGAATAACAATTCATCTTTTGCATAGAAGTGTGAGCTGTAGCATTTAGCCTACTTTGAAATTATTTTGAATATACAATAAATCTTGCAGAATGCGCAGACAGTCACTTGCTATAGTCAGCATGCATGTTTTAGAAAAGGTTACTGCAAAAATATGAAAAGATTCTGCCCACCTCTACAGAAATGTGATCAAAATGGCCATATCACTTTCTTTTAAAAGCTGCCTTGGCCCAATTACAAATAGTTCCAAATTATACAGCAAATAAAGTGCATTATTGACACCCTTAAAGGTGACTGGAATACATTTTCCAGGCTGGATTTTAATGCTGGTTAATGCCTGCACAGTTTTAGGACCGGTATAAATCTCAATATTTTTGTACATGTGCAGACTTTTCATAAATGGCACACACAGGAATTGAGTGTGACATTTACGTAACAGTTACAAATGAGGCGCCTGTGGAGCAGACAGACATACGGTTATCTTGCTCTGCAGCCCTGCCCATGGAGGCAGCGGAGTCAACTCCACTGGTAGCTCCACTGCACTGATCCCCTGCTCTCCATCTATCACAATTCTCCACCTCTTAGTTCTAGTCTCTTCCGTCTCTGATTGTGATAAATAAACAGAAAAGAGTACATATCTTCACTGTCGGTGTCCTTGCCGAGTCCTAATGCAACCTGTTTTATAACAGCATCTCCACACAGACTCCACAGCTGATCACCCCACTCTGTATTTGGACCCAGAGCCCACACATATTAAAGAGGAACAGGAGGACCTCAGGACCAGTCAGGTGAAAGAGCAGCTTCAATGGCTGGAGGCGGTTATCAGAGTTCACATTCACTGCTTCCTGTGTGAAAGTGAATGTGATGTTACGAAACCAATATCTAGCCTACTGATGATGTGGCTCCACTCGTTATATCTATCCCTCTAAAAGCGTATGCGACTAGGTGTTGAATGCACAGTATGTACTCGGGAGCCAGCAACCTTACCTTAGGTCCAGGGATAGCTCAGTCAGTACTCCCATGGTAGGCCAGTCCAAGCAGATTATTATTTATTCAGAACATTCAAAACATGAAAATATACAAAAAGGAAAACAATTCAAAAAGGCATGCCAAAAACTGTAATACAAGGCAGGCTGAGAGGCTTCCTGCCACCTCACACACAATAGGTCACACTCCTCTTGACGGCTTGACAGGTGAGTTTTAACAAAAAATAAAGCTAGCTCATAGCAAGTGTTTCTGCACTTTTACTGTGGTCCAATAGCTTAGAGTGGGCCCAACAGACACTATACAGTACAAATATTGCACTGTACAGAAAAAAATTATTGTGTCTCCAAGTGTTGCTGGACTTTTACTGTGGACAAATAGATTTGTGTATTGCCCCTGAACACTATAATGATACAAATATTGCACTGTACAGAACAAATATTGATTGTATGTCCATAAAACCATGTTCCAGTCTACTCACTAAAGTCCCTAGAATAGAAAACAGGTGTTTGAAAAAATATTGCGAGGTCATAGCATTTTAATAACTGCACTCTCTGATTTAGTGCACACTCATATCAGACCCACGCCGTTGCAGTTGTCGCCTGTATTACAAAGTGTTGTCTTTCAGTTCATGCAAGAAATTATAACTTCCCCACATTAAGTTACCTATTTCCATCATCACTGGTCTGTAGTGAAACTCCATACACATGGGGGGGGGTGGGGCTGTGATGTGTTTATGGGCTCACCACCCACTGATAGAGGAGTTTGTGGCAACCATTCTTTCATTGTGAACGAAGCGAATACTAACTGAAAATGCCTAAACTACAGTTGTTGCATGCGTTTTTAAATGAGCGTTTAACGGCGGCTGCTGTGGAGATTTTCGGAGCAGTTGAGAAAACGGTAGCGGAGTACCAGGAAGAGAATGATCGTTGTTAGCGAAGGACACATTCAACACATCGCAAGTATTGTGATATGCCTCTGACTAGAAGTGTTTTGGGTGAAACCAAAATAGTTTAGATTTGGTTGATCAAGGACGCCAGGGTACGAGACACTTCCACAACAAACTGTTTGTAAACAACATCATTGGAGGAAGCAACTGGAACCACTCTTTGTACTTCTATTGGGCCATTTTTAAATGAGCAACTGTTTGTCAGTTGCTCATTAGAAAAACAAGATGTCAGTCTTGTTTCCTGACTGATTCTGCATTTGGTTAATGTTGTTTGTCCCTCATGAGACACTCTAGACGCCGAAGCCTATTTCACGTCCTCAAAATCCCCAGAATGAATCTAAGATAACTAAAGAAATCTGTAATAAATGTTGTGCAATTTTACATCTAAGTAAGGTGTTTGGTGCAGTATGTCTCAAGTAAAAAAAAATTAAAAGTGTGACGTCTTATGAAAGTAAACAAAGTCTGGGAGCTGGACAGGACTGTCTACTATTGGATAGAGAGCAATCACTGCAGTTGTTCAACCTATGTTAGTGGGCAAATTGACATCTTTAAATCAAAACCCAACCTTCATTTACCTGTTGTGATGCATGGATGTTCCAAACTCCGCTTTTGCATTACCTATATAGTTGTTTAAGGTCATACAAAGGCAGCACAGGGGTCAGATCAGTGGTCAGGGTTGATATGCATTAAAAAAACATTCATAATAAGAACATCCATCAATGCATTACCACTTACATTGCCTTCAGAATGTATACACACCCCTGGACTTTTTCCACATTTTGTTGTTACAAATTGGGACAAATGAATTTTGTCCTTTTTCAAAGATCTACTGTAATAAATAAAACATCTTCATTAGATAATTATTCAACCACCTGAGTTAATACATGTTAGAATCACCTTTAGCAGCGATTACAACCGTGAGTCTTTTTCGGTAAACACACCTGGATTGTGCAATATTATTTGCACAATATTCTTTTTTAAACTTCTCAAGCTTTGTCAAGTTGGTTGTTGATCATCGCTAGACAGCCATTTTCAACTATTGTCATAGATTTTCAAGCTGGTTTAAGTAAAAACTGTAACTAGGCCACTCAGGAACATTCAATGGCATCTTGGTAAGCAACTCCAGTGTATATCTGGCCTTGTGTTTTAGGTTATTGTCCTGCTGAATGGTGAATATGTCTTTAGAAAGCAGACTGAACCAGGTTTTCCTCTAGCTCTTAATTTATTTTCATTGTTAAAAAAACGTAATTGTCCTTGCCGAAGAAGGGCATATCCATAACATGATGTAGCCACCACCATGCCTGAAAATAATGTATGAAGAGTGGTACTCAGTGATGTGATGGAATTGCCCCCAAACATACATACAGTGCCTTCAGAAAGTATTGATATATTCTCGCCAATCTACACACAATACCCCATAATGATCAAGTGAAAACATGTTTAGGCATTTTTGCAAATTTATTGAAAATGAAATACAGAAATATCTCATTTGCATAAGTATTCACACCCCTTTGCTATGAAACTCCAAATTGGAGCTTGTGTGCATCCAATTTCCTTTGATCATTCTTGAACTATAACTACAACTTGATTGCCTATATAAGGTACCACAGTTGACAGTGTTTGTCAGAGCAGAAACTACCATGAAGTCCAAGGATCTGTATGTAGAACTCCGAGATAGGATTGTGATGAGGCATATAGCTGGGGAAGGGTATAAAACACTTTCTAGGATGTTGAATGCTACCAAGAGCATAGTGGTCTCCATCATTGGGAAATTGAAAAAATGTGGAACTACCCAGACTCTGCCTAGAGCTGGCAGTCTGACCAAACTGAACAACTGGGCAAGAAGGACCTTGGTCAGAGAGGTGCCCAAGAACCCAGTGACCACCCTGACAGAACTACAGAGTTCCTTGGCAGAGATGGGAGAACCTGCCAGAAGGACAACAGTCTCTATTGCACTTCACCAATCTGGGCTTTATGGGAGGGTGGCCAGAAGGAAGCCACTCCTGAGAGCATAAGGCAAAAGATTATGTGGTCTGATCAGACAAAAGTGTTACTCTTTGGCCTGAATGCACTATGTCTGGAGGAAACCAGGCACAGCTCATCACCTGTCTAACACCAATCCTACCATGACGCATGGTGACGTCAGCATCATGGCAGTGCGCGCTAACCAAGGTTGCCAGGTGCACGGTGTTTCCTCTGACACTGACACATTGGTGCGGCTGGCTTCCGGGTTGGATGTGCGCTGTGTTAAAAAGCAGTGCGGCTTGGTTGGGTTGTGTACCGGAGGACGCATGACTTTCAACCTTCGTCTCTCCCGAGCCCGTACGGGAGTTGTAGCGATGAGACATGATAGTAGCTACTAAAACAATTGGATACCACGAAATTGGGGAGAAAAAGGTGTAAAAAAAATAAAAGATAGAACTGCCAAAGGGGGTGGAGTTGCAATCTACTTCAGAGATAGCCTGCAGAGTTCTGTCATACTATCCAGGTCCGTGCCCAAACAATTTGAGTTTCTACTTCTAAAAATACACCTTTCCAGAAACAAGTCTCTCACCGTTGCCACTTGTTATAGACCACCTTCAGCCCCCAGCTGTGCCCTGGACAGCATATGTGAATTGATTGCCCCCCATCTATCTTCAAAGCTCGTACTGTTAGGTGACCTAAACTGGGACATGCTTAACACCCCGGCCGTCCTACAATCTAAGCTAGATGCCCTCAATCTCACACAAATTATCAATGAACCTACCAGGTACAACCCCAAATCCATAAACACGGGCACCCTCATAGATATCATCCTGACCAACCTGCCCTCTAAATACACCTCTGCTGTCTTCAACCAGGATCTCAGCGATCACTGCCTCATTGCCTGTGTCCGTAATGGGTCTGCGGTCAAACAACCACCCCTCATCACTGTCAAACGCTCCCTAAAACACTTCAGCAAGCAGGCCTTTCTAATCGACCTGGCCCCGGTATCCTGGAAGAATATAGATCACATTCCGTCAGTAGAGGATGCCTGGTTATTCTTTAAAAGTGCTTTCCTCACCATCTTAAATAAGCATGCCCCATTCAAAAAAATGTAGAACCAGGAACAGATATAGCCCTTGGTTCAGTCAATACCCGTCTGACCTTGACCAGCAAAAAAATATCCTGTGGCATACCGCATTAGCATCGAATAGCCCACACAGGCAGTTAGGAAAGTAAAGGTGAGCTTTTTCAAACAGAAATGTGCATCCTGTAGCACAAACTACAAAAAGTTCTGGGACACAGAGAAGTCCATGGAGAATAAGAGCACCTCCTCCCAGCTGCCCACTGCACTGAGGCTAGGAAACACTGTCACCACCGATAAATCCACGATAATTGAGAATTTCAATAAGCATTTATCTACGGCTGGCCATGCTTTCCACCTGGCTACCCCTACCCCAGTCAACAGCCCTGCACCCCCCACAGCAAATTGCCCAAGCCGGCCCAATTTCTCCTTCACCCAAATCCAGAAAGCTGATGTTCTGAAAGAGTTGCAAAATCTGAATGAGCTTCAATGTCATACAACTCTCCTTCCGTGGCCTCCAACTGCTCTTAAATGCAAGTAAAACTAAATGCATGCTCTTCAACCGATCGCTGCCCGCACCCTGCCCAGCATCACTACTCAGGACGGTTCTGACTTAGAATATGTGGACAACTACAAATACCTAGGTGTCTGGTTAGACTGTAAACTCTGCTTCCAGACTCACATTAAGCATCTCCAATCCAAAATTCAATCTAGAATTGGCTTCCTATTTTGCAACAAAGCATCCTTCACTCATGCTGCCAAACATAGCCTCGTAAAACTGACTATCCTACCGATCCTTGACTTCGGCAATGTCATTTACAAAATATCCTCTAACACTCTACTCAGCAAATTGGATGCAATCTATCACAGTGCAATCCTTTTTGTCACCAAAGCCCCAAATACTACCCACCACTGTGACACATGCTCTCGTTGGCTGGGCCTCGCTTCATATTCATTGCCAAACCCACTGGCTCCAGGTCATCTATAAGTCTTTGCTAGGTAAAGCCCCGCCTCATCTCAGCTCACTGGTCACCATAGCAGCACCCACCCATAGCATGCACTCCAGAAGGTATATTTCACTGGTCACCCTCAAAGTCAATTCCTCCTTTGGCAGCAGTTCCTTCTAGTTCTCTGCTGCCAATGACTGGAACGAATTGCAAAAATCACTGAAGCTTGAGACTCATATCTCCCTCACTAACTTTAAGCATCAGCTGTCAGAGCAGCTCACAGATCATTGCACCTGTACATAGCCCATTTGTAAATAGCACATCCAACTACCTCATCCCCATATTGTTTTTTTTTCTCCTTTGCACCCAAGTATCTCTACTTGCACATCTATTACTCCAGTATTTAATTGCTAAATTGTAATTACTTCCTCACTACGGCCTATTTATTGCCTTACCTCCCTAATCTTACCTAATTTGCACACACTGTATATATTTTTTTATATTGTGTTATTGGCTGTACGTTTGTTTGTGTCGCACTGCTTTGCTTTATCTTTGCCGTGTCGCAGTTGAAAATGAGAACTTGTTCTCAACTGGCTTACCTGGTTAAATTAAGGTCAATTTTATTTATTTTTAAATGTCTGTGTACATTCTAGTAAACATCCATTCAGTTGGGGGTGCTGTGAAGTGTTTACTGGCTCACAACCGACTGATACAAACAGAAGAAGTCAATGCGGAAGTAAAACTAGTAGATGGTTTGTTTTGTTTGTGGACAGGGGCAACCATTACGTTCTCCTGGACAAAACCATACCACAGACAAAAGAGGTTCGTTATCAGTGTATTTGCCATACTAGTTGAGTACTCACCTCTCAGTCGACTGAACATGTCTACATTACAAATCTTGCGCGTGTTCTTAAATGAGCGTTTAACGGCGGCTGCTGTGGAGATTTTCGGGGCAGTTGAGAAAACGGTAGTCGAGTACCAGGAAGAGAATGATCGGCTACGGAGACTGCTTCGGATTGCACCGGACATAAAACTATGTAGAGAAGGTTCGTATGTAGATCTACAAATACCTAGCTACAATATTTTTTTTATGAACAGCTAAGTTGTTGAGACAAACGGTGATTACCATTTAATACATTTTTAAATAGTTCAATGTAACGTTTATCGTGCATGATGAAAACGTTTGTCATGTAAAGTTTATTGAAATAACATATAGTTAGGTATGTGTACACCGGAATGCATTAAATGTGGTTAACTACAGTACCAGTCAAGAGTTTGGACACACCTACTCATTCAATGGTTATTCTTTATTTGTACTATTTTCTACATTGTAGAATAATAGTGATGACTTCAAAACTATTAAATAACACATGGAATCATGTAGTAGCCAAAAAAAGTGTTAAACAAATCAAAATATATTTTAGATTCTTCAAAGTAGCCACTCTTTGCCTTGATGACAGCTTTGCACACTCGTTGCATTCTCTCAACCAGCTTCACGAGGAATGCTTTTCCAACAGTCTTGAAGGAGTTACCATATATGCCGTGCACTTGTTGGCTGCTTTTCCTTCACTCTGCGGTCCAACTCCTCCCAAACCATCTCAATTGGGTTGAGGTCGGGTGATTGTGGAGGCCAGGTCATCAGATGCAGCACTCCATCACTCTCCTTCTTACTCAAATAGCCCTTACACAGACTGGAGGTGTGTTTTGGGTCATTGTTCTGTTGAAAAACAATTGATAGTCCCACTAAGCGCAAACCAGATGGGATGGTGTATCAATGCAGCATGCTGTGGAAGCCATGTGGGTTAAGTGTGCATTAAATTCTAAATAAATCACTAACAAAGCTCCATAACACCTACTCCTCCATGATTCACGGTGGGAACTACACATCCGTTCACCTACTCTGCGTCTCACAATGACATTGCGGTTGGAACCAAAAATCTCAAATTTGGACTCATCAAACCAAAGGACAGTTTCCACTTGTCTAATGTCCATTGCTTGTGTTTCTTGGCCCAAGCAAGTCTCTTCTTATTATTGGTGTCCTTTAGTAGTGGTTTCTTTGTAGCAATTTGACCATGAAGGCCTGATTCACGCAGTCTCCTCTAAACAGTTGATTTTGGGATGTGTCTGTTACTTGAACTCTGAAGCATTTGGGCTGAAATCTGAGGTTCAATTAACTCGAATGAACTTATCCTCAGCAGCAGAGATAACTCTGGGTCTTCCTTTCCAGTGGCGGTCCTCATGAGAGCCAGTTTCATCATAGCGCTTGAGTGTTTTTGCAACTGCATTTGAAGAAACTTTCAAAGTTCTTGACATTTTCTGGTTTGACCGACTTTCATGGCTTAAAGTAATGATGGACTGTCGTTTCTCTTTGCTTATTTGGCCTGTTCTTGCCATAATTTGGACTTGGTCTTTTACCAAATAGGGCTATCTTCTGTATACCACCCTTACCATGTCTCAACACAACTGATTAGCTGAAACGCATTAAGAAGGAAAGAAATTCCACAAATTTAAAAAGGCACACCTGTTAATTGAAATGCATTCAAGGTGACTACCTCATGAAGCTGGTTGAGAGAATGCCAAGAGTGTGCAAAGCTGCAAAGGCAAAGGGTGGCTATTTGAAGAATCTCAAATATAAAATATATTTTGATTTGTTAACACTTTTTTTGGTAACTACATGATTTCATATGTGTTATTTCATAGTTTGATGTCTTCACTATTATTCTAAAATGTACAAAATTGTCAAAATAAAGAAAAACCCTTGATTGACTGTGTCCAAACTTTTGACTGGTATTGTATATATTTTATAGAGATGAAGGGTTTTTATTTGTATGGTATAGATGACCTCTGCTCATCCTCGCCTTCCCTCCAGAGTCCCTTCAGTTATCTGTTGCTGTCACTGAAGACGAGGTTCCCCCTAAGCAGCAGCACTCTGAGCAGGAGTGGAGAACCAGTCTACAGCAGGAGGACCGAGAACCCACACAGATTAAAGAGGAACAGGAGGAATTCTGGACCTGTCAAGAGGAAGAGCAGCTTCAAGAGCAGGAGGATGATATCATAGTTTTCAAATTCCCTCCAATTTGTGTGAAAAGTAAATGTGATCAGGAGAACACAATTCAGTCCCTTTCTCTTCCCCAACCCCAGACAGTGGAGAACAGAGACAGTAACTCTAAACCAGTTGAACTTCCACATTTTGTCACTGTTACCCATCTAGAGGGTCTCGACATTCCCTGTGACCCTCCAGATAATCAAAACAATGCCTACAGCCACAGCTCAACTGCAAGCAGCGACCCAGTAGGCCTTGACAGCAGCCCACCATTGAATTCCAACCCATCAATGAGGGAACACTGTTGGAAACCCAGCACCACGTCTAGAAAAACTCACCGCTGCTGTGACTGTGGTGAAATATTTGCTCTGACAGTTGATCTACAGGGGCATGTTACTCTCGCCAAGAAGAGACCCAGCGAATGCCGCCTGTGCAAAATACACTACAACTCCACCTGTAAATTGAAGGCCCATATCAGACTCTGTCACATGGAGAAACCCTGCACCTGCCCCTTTTGTGGAAAGACCTTCAAACTCAAAGGACATCTGTCCAGACATATGAGGATTCACACAGGAGAGAAACCATTTGGCTGTGGTGACTGTGGGAAGAGCTTCATTCAGAAGGGGGACCTAAGGAGGCATGCATTGACTCACACTGGAGAGAAACCATTTAGCTGTGGTGAATGTGGGAAAAGCTTCAATCGGAAAGGGAACTTGAACTTGCACATACTGACTCACACAGGAGTGAACATCCACAAAGAATGTAAACAGAATGAAAACACAGAGGAAGCGAATTAGGACAAAGACATCTTGTTAGGAGATGGACAACTCTTTGGAAAAGCAAAGCAACTCTGGATCATTCAGTTTTAGATAAATAGATGTCATGAATTTACTTTTGTAAAAAATTCTATGAACAATAAAGTTTGATTTTATATAATAGTACAGAGTACAGTAGTTAAACATACAGGTCTTCTGATCAGTCTCTTGATGTTTTCATGTCATTATAAACCGGAATTCCTGGTAGTTTGTTTTACAACTACCTTTCCCCCGAATACTTTCGCAAGGCACTGTACTTATGTCATGCAATAAAATGCAAATTAATTACTTAAAAATCATACAATGTGATTCTCTGGATTTTTGTTTTAGATTCCGTCTCTCACAGTTGAAGTGTACCTATGATAAAAAATTACAGACCTCTACATGCTTTGTAAGTAGGAAAACGTGCAAAATCGGCAGTGTATCAAATACTTGTTCTCCCCACTGTATATATACTTTTGTACCTGTTTCCTCCAGCATCTTCACAAGGTCCTTTGCTGTAGTTCTGGGATTGATTTGCACTTTTCACACCAAAGTACGTTCATCTCTAGGAGATAGAACGCGTCTCCATCCTGAGCGGTATGACGGCTGCGTGGTCCCATGGTGTTTATACTTGCGTACTATGGCTTGTACAGATGAACGTGGTACCTTCAGGCGTTTGAAAATTCCTCCCAAGGATGAACCAGACTTGTGGAGGTCTACAATTTGTTTTCTGAGGTCTTGGCTGATTTCTTTTGATTTTCCCATGATGTCAAGCAAAAACGCACTAAGTTTGAAGGTAGGCCTTGAAATACATCCACAGGTACACCTCCAATTGATTCAAATGATGTCAATTAGCCTATCAGAAGCTTCTAAAGCCATGACATCATTTTCTGGAATTTTCCAAGCTGTTTAAAGGCACAGTCAGCATAGTGTATGTAAACTTCTGACCCACTGGAATTGTCATACAGTGAATTATAAGTGAAATAATCTGTCTGTAAACAATAATTGGAAAAATGACTTGTGTCATGCACAAAGTAGATGTTCTAACCGACTCGCCAAAATTATAGTTTGTTAACAAGAAATTTGTGGAGTGAAAAACAAGTTTTAATGACTCCAACCTAAGTGTATGTAAACATCCGACTTCAACTGTAAATGTGGTATAGCTGATTTTACATTATGACATGATTATGCAATAATGAAAAAGATCATCTAAAATGTCACCATTTTGTAACGTGCCTGGACATAATGGTAAGTGTCTGGATGCCATTGGTATTCATTGCTGTGACATAGGCCTAAGTAACACAACTATAAGTTATGACATATGCAGTTATGATTGTGACTCAAGTATAGTGTGTCTTAATAGTACCAGTAAACTTGTACTGTCTCATAATCTAGCCTCAAGACTAGAGAGAAAGAGAGAGGAAGTGGATGTGTTTTTCCCAAGGTGAAAAGCAGGGCCGTTTCTGGCCTTTTGGGGGCCCTAAGCAAGATTTGGTTGGAGGGCCCCCCACCAAGCGGGCACAAAAGTTTAGTGGCTTCCCCTCTTGATAGCAGAGAGAAAAATGCCACTTTTTAAGTTAATTTGATGTTAATGCGAGTGTAGCGAAGTGCTTGTACTTCTAGTTCTGACAGTGCAGTAACATGTAGTCTAACAATACCACAACAACTACCTGATACACACAAATCTAAAAGGGATGGAATAAGAACATTTACATACAGTATAAATATATGGATGAGCGATGGATGAGTGGCATAGGCAAGATGCAATAGATGGTATAAGATACCATATATACATATTTGATGAGTAATGTAAACATGATTAAAGTGGCATTATTTAAAGTGACTAGGGGATCCATTTATTAAAGTGGCCAATGGTTTGAGTCTGTATGTAGGCAGCAGCCTCTCTGAGTTAGTGATTGCTGTTTAATTAACAGTCAGAGATAGAAGCTGTTCTTCAGTCTCTCTGTCCCCGTGTTGATGCACCTGTACTGACCTCACCTCCTGGATGGTAGCGGGGTGAACAGGCAGTGGCTCAGGTGGATGTTGTCTTTGATTATATTTTTGGCCTTCCTGTGACATCGGGGGCTGTAAGTGTCCTGGAGGGCAGGTAGTTTTCCCCCGGTGATGTGTTGTGCAGACCGCACCACCCTCTGGAGAGCCTTGCGGTTGAGGGCGGTGCAGTTGCCGTGCCTTGCGGTGACACAGCCTGACAGAAAGCTCTCAACTGTGCATCTGTAAAAGTTTGTCAGAGTTTTAGGTGACAAGCCAAATTTCTTCAGCCTCCTGAGGTTGAAAAGGCGCTGTTGAGCCTTCTTCACCACACTGTCTGTGTGGGTGGACCATTTCAGTTTGTCTGTGATGTGTAAGCAGAGGAACTTAAAACTTTCCACCTTCTCCACGGCTGTCCCGTCGATGTGGATAGGAGGGTGCTCTATCTGATGTTTTCTGAAGTCCACGATCATCTCCTTTGTTTTGTTGACATTGAGTGAGAGGTTGTTTTCCTGACACCACACTCTGAGTGCCCTCACCCTGTAGGCTGTCTCGTCGTTGTTGGTAATCAAGCCCACTACTGTTGTGTTGTCTGCAAACTTGATGATTGAGTTGGAGGAGTGCATGCCCACGCAGTCATGGGTGAACAGGGAGTACAGGAGGGGGCTGAGCACCCTCCCTTGTGGGGCCCCAGTGTTGAGGGTCAGCGAAGTGGAGATGGTGTTTCCTACCTTCACCACCTGGGGGCGGCCTGTCAGAAAGTCCAGGACCCAATTGCACAGGGCGGAGTTGAGACCCAGGGCCTCAAGCTTAATGATGAGCTTGGAGGGTACTATGGTGTTGAATGCTGAGCTGTAGTCAATGAACAGCATTCTTACATAGGTATTCCTCTTATCCAGGGCAGTGTGCAGTGTAATGGCGATTGCATCGTCTGTGGACCTGTTGGGGCGGTATGGACGAGGGTGGCAGGTAAGGTGGAGGTGGAGGTGATATGATCCTTGACTAGTCTCTCAAAGCACTACATGATGACAGAAGTGAGTGCTACGGGGCGATAGTCATTTAGTTCAGTTATCTTTGCCTTCTTGGGTATAGGAACAATGGTGGCCATCTTGAAGCACGTGGGGACAGCAGACTGGGATAGGGAGTGATTGAATATGTCCGTAAACACACCAGCCAGCTGGTTTGTGCATGCTCTGAGGATGCGGTTAGGAATGCCATCTGGCCCAGCAGCCTTGCAAGGGTTAACACATTTTTTTAAAACAGAGGGGGGTCCGCAGTACTTGCCCAGCCGCGTCGGTGGCACTGTTTTATCCTCAAAACGGGAAGGGAAGGTGTTTAGTTTGTCTGGAAGCAAGACATCGGTGTCCGTGATGTGGCTAGTTTTCCTTTTGTAGTCCGTGATTGCCTGTAGACCCTGCCACATATGTCTCGTGTCTGAGCCGTTGAATTGCGACTCCACTTTGTCCCTATACCGACATTTCGCTTGTTTGATTGCCTTGCGGAGGGAATAACTGCACTGTTTATATTTGGCCATATTCCCAGTCATCTTTCCATGGTTAAATGGGTGTTCGCACTTTCAGTTTTGCGCAAATGCCGCCATCCAGCCACGGTTTCTGGTTAGGGTAGGTTTTAATAGTCACAGTGGATACAACATCTCCAATGCACTTCCTTATAAACTCACTCACTGAACAGCGTATAAATCAATGTATTTCTCTGAGGCTGCCTGGAACATTTCCCAGTCCGTGTGATCAAAACAATCTTGAAGCGTGGATTCTGATTGGTCAGACCAGCTTTGAATGGTTCTAGTCACAGGTACATCCTGTTTGAGTTTCTGCCTAATAGGACTTTAGGAGCAAAATGGAGTCATGGTCGTATTTGCCGAAGGGAGGGCGTACAAAGTGCCTTGTATGCTTTGCGGAAGTTAGAGTAGCAGTGGTCCAGTGTACTGCAATCAATATGCTGGTAGAATTTAGGTAGCCTTGTTCTCAAATTTGCTTTGTTAAAATCCCCAGCTACAATAAACGCAGCCTCAGGACTCAAGAGTCCAGTGAAGTTTCTTAAAGGTCGTCGTGGTATCTGCTTGAGGGGGGGATATACACAGCTGTGACAATAATTGACAAGAATTCTCTTTGGGAGATATGGTCGGCATTTGATTGTAAGGAATTCTAGGTCAGGTGAACCGGACTTGAGTTCCTGTATGTTGTTATGATTACACCATGAGTCGTTAATCATAAAGCATACACCCCCGCCCTTCTTCTTCCCAAAGAGGTGAGAAATTTGAGAAATTGCACAGACCTCAAACAGTGGCTTTTCTCCTAATCTACGAATTGAAAATATGTCAGTTTGGTGCTCATAATGCGTATAACACATTTGGTTTGTTTCAAAATTAGGCAAAAATGTACTACCGTGACTGTGTGTGAGGGAAATCTGTAATATATGGCCAAATCCTTTGGCTCTCCTTTAGGCACCAATGCAGTAACGGCTGGCTCTGGTCTACATAGCTCCCCATACTCCCCCGACCAGAAAAAACGAGCCAATGAGATGTCTCGCTTTCTGTAATGTATCTGAGAGAATCCCTAAATGGCAATTACCATGAAAAAAAAACGGTCCAAGCTAAGTCCTCTAACTATCTCTATGAGATATACTGATATACAGATACAGTACCAGTCAAAAGTTTGGACACACCTACTCATTTAAGGGTTTTTCTTCAATTTTACTATTTTCCACATTGTAGAATAATAGTGAAGACATTAAAACTATAAAATAACACACATGGAATCATGTAGGAACCAAAAAATATATTTTATATTCTTCAAAGTAGCCACCCTTTGCCTTGATGACAGATTTGCACACTCTTGGCATTCTCTCAACCAGCTTCACCTGGAATGCTTTTCCAACAGTCTTGAAGGATTTCCCACATATGCTGAGCACTTGATGGCTGCTTTTCCTTCACTCTGCGGTCCAATTCATCCCAAACCATCTCATTTGGGCTGAGGTCGGGGGATTGTGGAGACCAGGTCATCTGATGCAGCATTCCGTCGTGCTCCTTCTTGGCCAAATAGCCCTTACACAGCCTGGAGGGGTGTTGGGTCATTGTCCTGTTGACAAACAAATGACAGTGGGACTAAGTGCAAACCATTCTGTGTATTGCTGCAAAATGCGGTGGTAGCCATGCTGGTTAAGTGTGCCTCATAATAAATAAAAACCACGGACAGGGTCACCAGCAAAGCACCCCGACACCTCCTCCATACTTCACGGTGGGAACCACACATGCAGAGATAATCCGTTCAGCTACTCTGTCTCACAAAGACACGATGGGTTGGAACCAATCATCTCAAATTTGGACTCATCAGACCAAAGGACAGATTTCCCCCAGTCTAATGTCCATTGCTCGTGTTTCTTGGCACAAGCAAGTCTCTTCTTATTATTGGTGTCCTTTAGTAGTGGTTTCTTTGCAGCAATTCGACCATGAAGGCCTGATTCACTCAGTCTCCTCTGAACAGTTGATGTTGAGATGTGTTTGTTACTTGAACTCTGTGAAGCATTTATTTGGGCAGCAAATTCTGAGGCTGGTAACTCTCATGAATTTATCCTCTGCAGCAGAGCTAACTCTGAGTCTTCCTTTCCTGTGGCGGTCCTCATGAGAGCCAGTTTCATCATGGCACTTGAAGAAACTTTCAAAGTTATTGAAATTTCCCAGATTGACTGACCTTCATGTCTTAAAGTAATGATGGCCTGTCATTTGTCTTTGCTTATTTGAGCTGTTCTTGCCATATTGTGGACTTGGTCATTACCAAATAGGGTTATCTGCTGTATACCACCCATACCTTGTCACAACACAATTGATTGGCTCAAATGCATTAAGAAGGAAAGAAAATCCACAAATTTACTTTTAACAAGGCACACCTGTTAATTGAAATGCATTCCAGGTGACTACCTCATGAAGCTGATTGAGAGAGTACCAAGAGTATGCAAAGCTGTAATCAAGGATGGCTACTTTTAAGAATCTAAAATATATGTATATTTGTATTTGTTTAACACTTTTGGTTACTAAATGATTCCATATGTGTTATTTCATAGTTTGATGTTTTCACTATTATTCTACAATGTAGAAGATAGTAACAATTAGTAGGTGTGTCCAAACCTTTGACTGGTACTGTATATACAGTTATATACAGTTATACTCAATTAATAAACTGTTTAGGCTAACAGTGATCATCATCTAACCAATTTAAGAAGTTGTTTTACATTTTTTTTACTGTGAATGAATAAAAACCTTGCCCGTCATGAAAACCAGGAAGTGATTTGAATGTATAATTCATGATGGAAAAACTTTGAAAACAAATAGCTTTTTATGTTTGGTTTATTGAAAATAGTTTTTAGATTCCATTTCAACATTTTTGAATTACAATTTCATCTCACTTCTTCAATTCACTGACTTCAGTTTTTATTGGCACTGATGTTTAAAGACGGCTCCTTCCCTCCAGACTCCCTGCAGCTCTCTCTCACTGTCTCTGAAAGGAGGTTTCTACTGAGCAACAGCATTGTGAGCAGAAGTGGAGACCCAGTCTGGGGCAGGAGGACCCAGAGCCCACACAGATTAAAGAGCAAGAGGAGGAAGTTAAGACCAGTCAGGATGATGAAGATCAGCTTCAAGGGCTCTTTGTTATCAAAGACCCCGTGTGAAAAGTGAATGCGATCAGGAGAACCCATTTCAGTCCTTGACTCTTCCCCAAACCCAGACAGTGGAGAACAGAGAGTGATTCTAAAACAATGGAACCTGAACCATTTGGTACTGTGACCCGTCTGAAGAGTCTAGACACTTCCTGTGACCCTCCAGATAAACAAAACAATACCTTCAGCCACAGCTCAGCTGTAAGCAGCGACCCAGTAGGACTTGATAGTAGCCCACCATTGGATCCCAACCCATCAATGGGGGAACACTGTCCCAAACCCAGCACCACGTCTAGAAAAACTCACCGCTGCTGTGACTGTGGTGAAACGTTTGCTCTGACAGCTGACCTGCAGGAGCATGTGACTCTCGCCAAGAAGAGACCCAGCGAATGCCACCTCTGCAAAAAACGCTACACCTCCACCTGTAGATTGAAGGTCCATGTCCAAATCAGTCACATGGAGAAACCCTGCACCTTCCCTTTTGTGGCAATTCCTTCAAACTCAAAGGACATCTTTTCAGGCACATGACGATTCACACAGGAGAGAAATCATTTAGCTGTGGTGACTGTGGGAAAAGCTTCAATCGGAGGGGGCAGCTGAAGGTGCACATACAGACTCGCACAGGAGAGAAACAACATGGTTGCTTAGTCTGTGGTAAAAGATTCACTCGTAGGGCTTATCTAAGCATGTGGATAAGGTACACAAAGGAAGAAAGAAAACAGGATGAAAACTGAAAGAAAGTGAATTAGGACAAATATATTCTATCAACAGGTGGGAATAAAAAAGCAGGATGTGGACAAGTCTCAGCAAAGCACCTCTGGACCATTCCTGCTGCTGTCTTAAGATAAATGGATGTGTGATGAATGTACTTTTACAGAACATTCCATGTAAACAAGGTTTCATTGTATTTGAAAGGTGAGGTAATGATCAAACGGTAGTATGCAGTATTATGTGAATCTCACAGGTCTGCTGTTGAAAGTCTGTTGATGTTTTCACATTATCACCAACAGGAATATCTGGTTGTTTGTTTTGGAATGTCTCTTCGGATGATGAGACAATGGTCTGGCTGATGTTATTGACGCATTAAAAATGTTTACACTTTCCAGAAAATATCTCCTTCCATATGTCTTTTTGTCATAAATTTTTACCTAATGCTGCTCATTCATGATATTCTTTGAGTCTTTATGGAAGTAATGATTTAAAGTAAATTCCTGATAAGTGCACTTTGTATAAGTGAAAACTATGCGCACAACAATGTTTGTCCAGTCCCATTTCAGTGACATTCTTTGTAATTGTTCTCAAATCAAATCAAATCAAATTTTATTTGTCACATACACATGGTTAGCAGATGTTAATGCGAGTGTAGCGAAATGCTTGTGCTTCTAGTTCCGACAATGCAGTGATAACCAACAAGTAATCTAACTAACAATTCCAAAACTACTGTCTTATACACAGTGTAAGGGGATAAGGAATATGTACATAAGGATATATGAATGAGTGATGGTACAGAGCAGCATACAGTAGATGGTATCGAGTACAGTATATACATATGAGATGAGTGTGTAGACAAAGTAAACAAAGTGGCATAGTTAAAGTGGCTAGTGATACATGTATTACATAAGGATGCAGTCGATGATGTAGAGTACAGTATATACATATGCATATGAGATGAATAATGTAGGGTAAGTAACATTATATAAGGTAGCATTGTTTAAAGTGGCTAGTGATATAATTACATCATTTCCCATTATTAAAATGGCTGGAGTTGGGTCAGTGTCAATGACAGTGTGTTGGCAGCAGCCACTCACTGTTAGTGGTGGCTGTTTAACAGTCTGATGGCCTTGAGATAGAAGCTGTTTTTCAGTCTCTCGGTCCCAGCTTTGATGCACCTGTACTGACCGCGCCTTCTGGATGATAGCGGGGTGAACAGGCAGTGGTTCGGGTGGTTGATGTCCTTGATGATCTTTATGGCCTTCCTGTAACAACGGGTGGTGTAGGTGTCCTGGAGAGCAGGTAGTTTGCCCCCGGTGATGCGTTGTGCAGTCCTCACTACCCTCTGGAGAGCCTTACGGTTGAGGGCGGAGCAGTTGCCGTACCAGGCGGTGATACAGCCCGCCAGGATGCTCTCGATTGCGCATCTGTAGAAGTTTGTGAGTGCTTTTGGTGACAAGCCGAATTTCTTCAGCCTCCTGAGGTTGAATAGGCGCTGCTGCGCCTTCTTCACGACGCTGTCAGTGTGAGTGGACCAATTCAGTTTGTCTGTGATGTGTATGCCGAGGAACTTAAAACTTGCTACCCTCTCCACTACTGTTCCATCGATGTGGATAGGGGGTGTTCCCTCTGCTGTTTCCTGAAGTCCACAATCATTTCCTTAGTTTTGTTGACGTTGAGTGTGAGGTTATTTTCCTGACACCACACTCCGAGGGCCCTCACCTCCTCCCTGTAGGCCGTCTCGTCGTTGTTGGTAATCAAGCCTACCACTGTTGTGTCGTCCGCAAACTTGATGATTGAGTTGGAGGCGTGCGTAGCCACGCAGTCGTGGGTGAACAGGGAGTACAGGAGAGGGCTCAGAACGCACCCTTGTGGGGCCCCCGTGTTGAGGATCAGCGGGGAGGAGATGTTGTTGCCTACCCTCACCACCTGGGGGCGACCCGTCAGGAAGTCCAGTACCCAGTTGCACAGGGCGGGGTCGAGACCCAGGGTCTCGAGCTTGATGACGAGCTTGGAGGGTACTATGGTGTTGAATGCCGAGCTGTAGTCGATGAACAGCATTCTCACATAGGTATTCCTCTTGTCCAGGTGGGTTAGGGCAGTGTGCAGTGTGGTTGAGATTGCATCGTCTGTGGACCTATTTGGGCGGTAAGCAAATTGGAGTGGGTCTAGGGTGTCAGGTAGGGTGGAGGTGATATGGTCCTTGACTAGTCTCTCAAAGCACTTCATGATAACGGAAGTGAGTGCTACGGGGCGGTAGTCGTTTAGCTCAGTTACCTTAGCTTTCTTGGGAACAGGAACAATGGTGGCCCTCTTGAAGCATGTGGGAACAGCAGACTGGTATAGGGATTGATTGAATATGTCCGTAAACACACCGGCCAGCTGGTCTGCACATGCTCTGAGGGCGCGGCTGGGGATGCCGTCTGGGCTTGCAGCCTTGCGAGGGTTAACATGTTTAAATGTCTTCTCATAAGCGCATTCACGTTTTTAAATGCAGTCCCAAGCAGTTGCAGTTGTCAGGAGTCGCCTGTGTTAAAATGTATTGTCTTTCAATTCAGTTCATGTTTCCCCACATTAAGTTTTCTATTTCTGGAGCTTGAAGTAAAACTCCACCCACATGGAGGTGCTGTGTATCGCTCAAGCGTTACTAGCATGCTAGCAGATACATAGACTTGCAGTCATTGCGCTAACGCTAGTTAGCATTGGTTCGCGAAACTACCTCAAATTTCCTCTAACAGAGACATAAAAATGGTATCATCTAATAGTTCATCTAACTCTGGGGAAATAGATAAAGGGCCTCATTGCCACATTCCCGAAGTATACCTTTGAAGGTTGTTTCTGATTGAGCCCATTTACGCAGCGTTCACCATGAATGGAGTCTCTGCTAAACGCGGGAACATTGCCTTTAAAGTTCAATCACGTTGTAACGCTGGATTTCCGTAATATGGATTTAATAGAGCTCTAGGTCTTTAGGTGGGTTTTATTTTTCATTGTTTTTTTTGCCACCTACCCCTTTCAGATATACGAAAAAGGCAAAAATAAGCAGGCATGGTAAATTAGTGGGAAAAACGTATAGGCCTATGCAATTAGGGTCTCGACTCCATCTTTATCGAGGAGATTCGTGGCATGGTCAGATTGAAATTTAAAGGCACTGTTCCTGCCTTCGCGGCGATTGCAGTCATAGTAAACATTGCGTGCAGTCATAGTAAACATTGCGTACAGTATGTCGACTAAATAGGAAATTAAATATCAATTGCGCTCTACCGTAGACGTTCTACAATATGGATTGAAACAAGCCCTAGATGTTCAATGTCTGAGGACAGTATCTCCAGTTAGTGCTGTAGATTGTGCTATGTTTGGTGATGTAGTGGTTCTGGGGGAACAGACAACAAAGAGGGCTATGGCCACAGTCCTTGGCCATAGAGGTCCAGACATTGCCCTTAGACATACAGGTCTAGGATCAGTTTACCCTCCACTGGCTCCACAAATCCTACTCAAAACCATGAGCAGGGGAAACACAAAATGGACCATAGATCAGTCTGTAGTTACCTACCAAATACATTGTGTCAACATTAACAGTATTTAAAAAATGTATATACAAGATTACGTCAATATCCTAAATGAGCAACTTTAAGACAAAATGTATAAAAAGTATTATTGGACAAATGCAAGGACACATTTTCTTAGAGAATATATAGTTTTATGTATCAATAACATCAGTCAGACTATTCTGGAGACAAACTAGTAGGAATTCCTGTTTATAATGACGTGAAAACATCGAGACTGAACAGCAGACCTGTGAGTTTAACTACTCTGTCCTCTTAGATCAAATGAAACTTTATTTACATAGAACGTTTTACAAAAGTAAATTCATGACATCAATTTATCTGAAACACAGACAATGAATGATCCAGACTTTCTTTGCTTTTCCAAAGTGTTTTACATCTTCTAACAAGATGTCTTTGTCCTAATTCGTTTTTTCCATTGTGTTTTCTTCATTTGTTTCTTTCTTCACTCCTCTGCGAGTCAGTATGTGTAAGTTCAGGTTCCCTTTCAGATTTAAGCCTTTCCCACAGTCAACACAGCTAAAAGGTTTCTCTCCTGTGTGAATCCTCATATGTCTGGACAGACCTTTGTGTTTGAAGGTATTTCCACAAAAGGCGCAGGTGCAGGGTTTCTCCATGTGACAGAGTCTGACATGGGCCTTCAATTTACAGGTGGAGTTGTAGTGTTTTTTGCAGAGGCGGCATTCGCTGGGTCTCTTCTTGGCGAGAGTAACATGCCATTTCAACATACCCTGCATCCCACTGCTGGCTTACTTCTGAAGCTAAGCAGGGTTGGTCCTGGTCATTTCCTGGATGGGAGACCAGATGCTGCTGGAAGTGGTGGAGGGCCAGTTGGATGCAATCTTTCCTCTGGTCTAAATTAATATACCAATACACCAGGGTAGTGATTGGGGACATTGCCCTGTGTAGGGTGCAGTCTTTTGGATGGGATGTTAAATGGGTGTCCTGAGACTCTGTGGTCACTAAAGATCCCATGGCACTTATCATAAGAGTAGGAGTGTTAACCGTGGTTTCCTGGATAAATTCCCAATCTGGGCCACCTAATCATCCCCAGTTTACAATTGGCTCATGCATCCCCCTCCTCTCCCCTGTATCTATTCCCCAGGTTGTTGCTGTAAATGAGAATGTGTTCTCAGTCAACTTACCTGGTAAAATAAAAAAGCCCCTGCAAGTCAGCTCTCCGAGCAAATCTTTCACGATAATCACAGCAGCTGTGAGTTTTTCTAGAAGTGATGCTGGGTTTGGAACAGTATTCCCCCATTGATAGGTTGGGATCCAATGGTGGGCTGCTGTCAAGTCCTACTGGGTCGCTGCTTGCAGCCAAACTGTTGCTGGAGGCATTGTTTTGATTATCTGTCGGGTCACAGGGAATGTCAAGACCCTTTGGGTGGGTAACCGTGACAAAAGGTGTGAGGTATCTTTGTTCTCCACAGTTTGAGTTCGGGAATTATGAAATGGGTTCTCCTGATCATATTAATTTTTCACCCAGGGATGAGGGAATTTTAACTCTGACATCTGGCCTCCTGCCCTTGATTCTGCTCGTCCTCCTGACTGATCCTGACTTCCTCCAGTTCCGGTTGAATCTGTGTGGGCTCTGGGGCCTCCTTCCCCAGACTGTGGCTCCACTCCTGGCCATGGTGCTGCTGCTCAAGGGAAACATTCTCTTCAGAGACAGCTACAGGGAGTCTGGAGAGAAGCCAAGTAGGAGCAGTGGTTATCTGTATACCACAGAATTAAATAGAACAATTCAATGGTACAACTGAATGATAGATATCTATGTTATATAGACCTACAGCCTTTAGACATGCCTGAGTGCACATTACAAGCAATATGCTATTTCAATAAGCTTTTCATGACAGACAACTTTTTAATCCTTCACAGTAAAAGTTACATTAAAAACTGTTCTATAAAGGCTAGCTAATGCTAAAGCAGCACATTGGATTCCATTAACGTCCAGCATTGGGGAGAGTAGCTGCTGTAAGTGTTGTGGAATCCAATGGGCTGGAAACGATGTGTTTGATGCCATTCCATTTGCTCTGTTCCAGCCATTATTATGAGCCATTCTCCCCTCAGCAGCCTCCACTGAACGTCACCTACCATCCCCGGATTGAGGTATATTTTCAAACTAACTCCCTGGTTCGTCACTGCGGTGCAAACATTATGGGCAAACTGCGTTTCAACAAAGGTACTGAGCGTCAAGTCGAGTTTTGGCTAGATATGTATACTGCCCTACAGAGAGCATTAACTACGCAAAACAGTGAAACTGAGAAAAATGTCTTTCACGTTTTTGTTGTTGTTACTGTCTAGCCAAATATTTTGTAGGTAGTTAAGTGATAATGCACTGACGTACAATGCCTACAATACAATGTCAAACTCCTTGGCTTTTTCATCATTCTGTTACGTCAGTCTTTTTCTAAAATGGATTGAAAAAATTATAATCATCAGCAATCTACGCACAATACCCCATAATGACAAAGCGAAAACAGTTTTTATTTTAGCAAAACAGAAATACCTTATTTACATTATTATTCAGACCCTTTGCTATGAGTCTCGAAATTGAGCTCAGGTGCCTCCTGTTTCCATTGACCATCCTTGAGATGTTTCTACAACTTGATTCATGTCCACCTGTGGTAATTTCAAATGATTGGACATGATTTGGAAAGGCACACACCTGTCTATATAAGGTCCCACAGCGCATGTCAGAGTAGAAATCAAGCCATGAGGTTGAGGGAATTGTCCCTAGAGCTCCGAGACAGGATTGTGTCGAGGCACAGATCTGGGGAAGGGCAACCATCTCTGCAGCACTCCACCAATCATGCCTTTATGGTAGAGTGGCCAGATGGAAGCCACTCTACAGTAAAATACACATAACAGCCCGCTTGGAGTTTGCCAAAAGGTGCCTAAAGACTCTCAGATCATGAGAAACAAGATTCTCTGGTCTGATGAAACTACGATTGAACTCTAATGCCAAGCGTCATGTCTGGAGGAAACCTGGCATCATCCCTACGGTGAAGCATGGTGGTGGCAGCATCATGCTGTGGGGATATTTTTCAGCGGCAGGGACTGGGAGACTTGTCAGGATCAACAAAAACAAAAATGAACGGAGCAAAGTACAGAGAGATCCTTGATGAAAACCTCATCCAGAGCCGGCAGGTCCTCAGACTGGGGCGAATGTTCACCTTCCAACAGGACAACGCAGGAGTGGCTTCGGGACAAGTGTCTGAATGTCCTTGAGTGGCCCAGCCAGAGCCCGGACTTGAACCCGATCGAACATCTCTGGAGAGACCTGAAAATAGCTGGTCAGCAACGCTCCCCATCCAACCTGACAGAGCTTGAGACGATCTGCAGAGAAGAATGGGAGAAAATCCCCAAATACAGCTGTGCCAAGCTTATAGCATAATTCCCTAGAAGACTCGATTCTGTAATCGCTGCCAAAGGTGCATCGGTGAAGTACTGAGTAAATGGTCTGAATACTTACATAAATGTGATATTTTTTTAATGATCAAAAATGTCTAAAAACCTGGTTTTGCTTTGTCATTATGGGTTAATGCATGTTGATTGATGAGGGGGGAAAAAACAATCTAATCAATTTTAGAATAAGGCTGATCTGACCTACAGTGAGCTCCAAAAGTATTGGGACAGTGACACAATCTTTTATTGTTTTGGATCTGTACTCCAGCACTTTGGATTTGAAATGATAATATGCCTAGGAGATTAACGTGCAGACTATCAGCTTTAATTTGAGTGTATTTTATCCATATCAGGTGAACCGTTTTGAAATTACAGCACTTGTTGTACATAGTTCCCCCCATTTTAGGGGACCAAAAGTATTGGGACAAATTCACTTACATGTGTATTAAAGTAGTCAAAAGTTTAGTATTTGGCCCCATATTCCTAGCACGCAATGATTACATCAAGCTTGAGACTCTACAAACAATTTGGATGCATTTGCTGTTTGTTTTGGTTGTGTTTCTGAACATTTTATGCCCAATAGAAATGAATAGTAAATAATGAATTGTGTCATTTTAGAGTCACCTTTATATTGTAAATAACAATATAATACGTTTCTAAACACATCTACATTAATGTGGATGCTACCATGATTATGGATAGTCCTGAATGAATCCTGAATAATGATGAGTGAGTTAGATGAACAAATATCATACCCCCAAGACATACTAACCGCTCACCATTACAATAACAGGGGAGGTAAGCATTTATTTGGGGGGTATGATATTTGTGCTTCTGTAACTTCTAACATGCTTCTGTAACTAACTAACATTATTCACAGATTCATTCAGGATGATCCTTAATCATGGTAGCATCCACGTGAACGGAGAAGTGTTTAGAACAACAAGTTCTCAGTCTCACTTTAGAATGAGATGTTCATCCATGTTTCTCAAACGTCAAATTTTGAAGTGGTTCCAAATGTCAAATGTCATAGTGTTTAAGGTTAAGCGTAGACATTTATTCCAATTCTTTAAGGTTAGGCATTAACTCCGAATGTATATCTGATACTGTGGGGTGGTACCATAGTATATCTGATACTGTGGGGTGGTACTACAGTAGATCTGATACTGTGGGGTGGTAGCATAGTATATCAGTTACTGTGGGGTGGTACTACAGTATATCTGATACTGTGGGGTGGTACTACGGTATATCTGATACTGTGGGGTGGTACTACGATATATCTGATACTGTGGGGTGGTACTACAGGATATCTGATACTGTGGGGTGGTAGCATCGTATATCTGTTTCTGTGGGGTGGTACTACAGTATATCTGTTTCTGTGGGGTTGTACTACAGTATATCTGATACTGTGGGGTGGTAGCATAGTATATCAGTTACTGTGGGGTGGTACTACAGTATATCTGATACTGTGGGGTGGTACTACGGTATATCTGATACTGTGGGGTGGTACTACGGTATATCTGATACTGTGGGGTGGTACTACAGGATATCTGATACTGTGGGGTGGTAGCATAGTATATCAGTTACTGTGGGGTGGTACTACAGTATATCTGATACTGTGGGGTGGTACTACATTATATCTGTTTCTGTGGGGTGGTACTACAGTATGTCTGGTACTGTGGGGTGGTACTACAGTATATCTGGTACTGTGGGGTGGTACTACAGTATATCTGGTACTGTGGGGTGGTACTACAGTATATCTGATACTGTGGGGTGGTACTACAGTATATCTGATACTGTGGGGTGGTACTACAGTATATCTGATACTGTGGGGTGGTACTACAGTATATCTGTTACTGTGGGGTGGTACTACAGTATATCTGATACTGTGGGGTGGTAGCATAGTATATCAGTTACTGTGGGGTGGTACTACAGTAGATCTGATTCTGTGGGGTGGTAGCATAGTATATCAGTTACTGTGGGGTGGTACTACAGTATATCTGATACTGTGGGGTGGTACTACAGTATATCTGATACTGTGGGGTGGTACTACGGTATATCTGATACTGTGGGGTGGTAGCATAGTATATCCGTTACTGTGGGGTGGTACTACAGTAGATCTGATACTGTGGGGTGATACTACGGTATATTTGATACTGTGGGGTGGTACTACGGTATATCTGATACTGTGGGGTGGTAGCATAGTATATCAGTTACTGTGGGGTGGTAGCATAGTATATCAGTTACTGTGGGGTGGTACTACAGTAGATCTGATACTGTGGGGTGGTACTACAGTATATCTGATACTGTGGGGTGATACTACGGTATATCTGATACTGTGGGGTGGTACTACGGTATATCTGATACTGTGGGGTGGTAGCATAGTATATCAGTTACTGTGGGGTGGTACTACAGTAGATCTGATACTGTGGGGTGGTAGCATAGTATATCAGTTACTGTGGGGTGGTACTACAGTATATCTTATACTGTGGGGTGGTACTACGGTATATCTGATACTGTGGGGTGGTACTACGGTATATCTGATACTGTGGGGTGGTACTACGGTATATCTGATACTGTGGGGTGGTAGCATCGTATATCTGTTTCTGTGGGGTGGTACTACAGTATATCTGTTTCTGTGGGGTGGTACTACAGTATATCTGATACTGTGGGGTGGTAGCATAGTATATCAGTTACTGTGGGGTGGTACTACAGTAGATCTGATACTGTGGGGTGGTAGCATAGTATATCAGTTACTGTGGGGTGGTACTACAGTATATCTGATACTGTGGGGTGATACTACGGTATATCTGATACTGTGGGGTGGTACTACGGTATATCTGATACTGTGGGGTGGTAGCATAGTATATCAGTTACTGTGGGGTGGTACTACAGTAGATCTGATACTGTGGGGTGGTAGCATAGTATATCAGTTACTGTGGGGTGGTACTACAGTATATCTGATACTGTGGGGTGGTAGCATAGTATATCAGTTACTGTGGGGTGGTACTACAGTATATCTGATACTGTGGGGTGGTACTACAGTATATCTGATACTGTGGGGTGGTACTACGGTATATCTGAGACTGTGGGCTGGTACTACGGTATATCTGATACTGTGGGGTGGTACTACAGTATATCTGATACTGTGGGGTGGTACTACAGTATATCTGATACTGTGGGGTGGTACTACAGTATATCTGATACTGTGGGGTGGTACTACAGTATATCTGATACTGTGGGGTGGTACTAAAGTGTATCTGTTACTGTGGGGTGGTACTACAGTATATCTGTTTCTGTGGGGTGGTACTACAGTATATCTGATACTGTGGGGTGGTAGCATAGTATATCAGTTACTGTGGGGCGGTACTACAGTATATCAGATACTGTGGGGCGGTACTACAGTATATCTGATACTGTGGGGTGGTACTAAAGTGTATCTGTTACTGTGGGGTGGTACTACAGTATATCTGATACTGTGGGGTGGTAGCATCGTATATCTGTTTCTGTGGGGTGGTACTACAGTATATCTGTTTCTGTGGGGCGGTACTACAGTATATCTGATACTGTGGGGTGGTACTACAGTATATCTGATACTGTGGGGTGGTACTACAGTATATCTGATACTGTGGGGTGGTACTAAAGTGTATCTGTTACTGTGGGGTGGTACTACAGTATATCTGTTTCTGTGGGGTGGTACTACAGTATATCTGATACTGTGGGGTGGTAGCATAGTATATCAGTTACTGTGGGGTGGTACTACAGTATATCTGATACTGTGGGGTGATACTACGGTATATCTGATACTGTGGGGTGATACTACGGTATATCTGATACTGTGGGGTGATACTACGGTATATCTGATACTGTGGGGTGGTACTACGGTATATCTGATACTGTGGGGTGGTACTACGGTATATCTGATACTGTGGGGTGGTACTACGGTATATCTGATACTGTGGGGTGGTACTACAGTATATCTGATACTGTGGGGTGGTACTACGGTATATCTGATACTGTGGGGTGGTAGCATCGTATATCTGTTTCTGTGGGGTGGTACTACAGTATATCTGTTTCTGTGGGGTGGTAGCATAGTATATCAGTTACTGTGGGGTGGTACTACAGTATATCTGATACTGTGGGGTGATACTACGGTATATCTGATACTGTGGGGTGGTACTACGGTATATCTGATACTGTGGGGTGGTAGCATCGTATATCTGTTTCTGTGGGGTGGTACTACAGTATATCTGTTACTGTGGGGTGGTACTACAGTATATCTGTTTCTGTGGGGTGGTACTACAGTATATCTGATACTGTGGGGTGGTAGCATAGTATATCAGTTACTGTGGGGTGGTACTACAGTATATCTGATACTGTGGGGTGATACTACGGTATATCTGATACTGTGGGGTGATACTACGGTATATCTGATACTGTGGGGTGATACTACGGTATATCTGATACTGTGGGGTGGTACTACGGTATATCTGATACTGTGGGGTGGTACTACGGTATATCTGATACTGTGGGGTGGTACTACGGTATATCTGATACTGTGGGGTGGTACTACAGTATATCTGATACTGTGGGGTGGTACTACGGTATATCTGATACTGTGGGGTGGTAGCATCGTATATCTGTTTCTGTGGGGTGGTACTACAGTATATCTGTTTCTGTGGGGTGGTACTACAGTATATCTGATACTGTGGGGTGGTAGCATAGTATATCAGTTACTGTGGGGTGGTACTACAGTAGATCTGATACTGTGGGGTGGTAGCATAGTATATCAGTTACTGTGGGGTGGTACTACAGTAGATCTGATACTGTGGGGTGGTAGCATAGTATATCAGTTACTGTGGGGTGGTACTACAGTATATCTGATACTGTGGGGTGGTAGCATAGTATATCAGTTACTGTGGGGTGGTACTACAGTATATCTGATACTGTGGGGTGGTACTACAGTATATCTGATACTGTGGGGTGGTACTACGGTATATCTGAGACTGTGGGCTGGTACTACGGTATATCTGATACTGTGGGGTGGTACTACAGTATATCTGATACTGTGGGGTGGTACTACAGTATATCTGATACTGTGGGGTGGTACTACAGTATATCTGATACTGTGGGGTGGTACTACAGTATATCTGATACTGTGGGGTGGTACTAAAGTGTATCTGTTACTGTGGGGTGGTACTACAGTATATCTGTTTCTGTGGGGTGGTACTACAGTATATCTGATACTGTGGGGTGGTAGCATAGTATATCAGTTACTGTGGGGCGGTACTACAGTATATCAGATACTGTGGGGGCGGTACTACAGTATATCTGATACTGTGGGGTGGTACTAAAGTGTATCTGTTACTGTGGGGTGGTACTACAGTATATCTGATACTGTGGGGTGGTAGCATCGTATATCTGTTTCTGTGGGGTGGTACTACAGTATATCTGTTTCTGTGGGGCGGTACTACAGTATATCTGATACTGTGGGGTGGTACTACAGTATATCTGATACTGTGGGGTGGTACTACAGTATATCTGATACTGTGGGGTGGTACTAAAGTGTATCTGTTACTGTGGGGTGGTACTACAGTATATCTGTTTCTGTGGGGTGGTACTACAGTATATCTGATACTGTGGGGTGGTAGCATAGTATATCAGTTACTGTGGGGTGGTACTACAGTATATCTGATACTGTGGGGTGATACTACGGTATATCTGATACTGTGGGGTGATACTACGGTATATCTGATACTGTGGGGTGATACTACGGTATATCTGATACTGTGGGGTGGTACTACGGTATATCTGATACTGTGGGGTGGTACTACGGTATATCTGATACTGTGGGGTGGTACTACGGTATATCTGATACTGTGGGGTGGTACTACAGTATATCTGATACTGTGGGGTGGTACTACGGTATATCTGATACTGTGGGGTGGTAGCATCGTATATCTGTTTCTGTGGGGTGGTACTACAGTATATCTGATACTGTGGGGTGGTACTAAAGTATATCTGTTACTGTGGGGTGGTACTACAGTATATCTGATACTGTGGGGTGGTAGCATAGTATATCAGTTACTGTGGGGTGGTACTACAGTAGATCTGATTCTGTGGGGTGGTAGCATAGTATATCAGTTACTGTGGGGTGGTACTACAGTATATCTGATACTGTGGGGTGGTACTACGGTATATCTGATACTGTGGGGTGGTAGCATAGTATATCCGTTACTGTGGGGTGGTACTACAGTAGATCTGATACTGTGGGGTGGTACTACAGTATATCTGATACTGTGGGGTGATACTACGGTATATCTGATACTGTGGGGTGGTACTACGGTATATCTGATACTGTGGGGTGGTAGCATAGTATATCAGTTACTGTGGGGTGGTAGCATAGTATATCAGTTACTGTGGGGTGGTACTACAGTAGATCTGATACTGTGGGGTGGTACTACAGTATATCTGATACTGTGGGGTGATACTACGGTATATCTGATACTGTGGGGTGGTACTACGGTATATCTGATACTGTGGGGTGGTAGCATAGTATATCAGTTACTGTGGGGTGGTACTACAGTAGATCTGATACTGTGGGGTGGTAGCATAGTATATCAGTTACTGTGGGGTGGTACTACAGTATATCTTATACTGTGGGGTGGTACTACGGTATATCTGATACTGTGGGGTGGTACTACGGTATATCTGATACTGTGGGGTGGTACTACGGTATATCTGATACTGTGGGGTGGTACTACAGTATATCTGATACTGTGGGGTGGTACTACAGTATATCTGATACTGTGGGGTGGTACTAAAGTGTATCTGTTACTGTGGGGTGGTACTACAGTATATCTGTTTCTGTGGGGTGGTACTACAGTATATCTGATACTGTGGGGTGGTAGCATAGTATATCAGTTACTGTGGGGCGGTACTACAGTATATCAGATACTGTGGGCGGTACTACAGTATATCTGATACTGTGGGGTGGTACTAAAGTGTATCTGTTACTGTGGGGTGGTACTACAGTATATATGATACTGTGGGGTGGTAGCATCGTATATCTGTTTCTGTGGGGTGGTACTACAGTATATCTGTTTCTGTGGGGTGGTACTACAGTATATCTGATACTGTGGGGTGGTACTACAGTATATCTGATACTGTGGGGTGGTACTACAGTATATCTGATACTGTGGGTTGGTACTAAAGTGTATCTGTTACTGTGGGGTGGTACTACAGTATATCTGATACTGTGGGGTGGTAGCATCGTATATCTGTTTCTGTGGGGTGGTACTACAGTATATCTGTTTCTGTGGGGTTGTACTACAGTATATCTGATACTGTGGGGTGGTACTAAAGTATATCTGTTACTGTGGGGCGGTACTACAGTATATCTGATACTGTGGGGTGGTAGCATAGTATATCAGTTACTGTGGGGTGGTACTACAGTAGATCTGATTCTGTGGGGTGGTAGCATAGTATATCAGTTACTGTGGGGTGGTACTACAGTATATCTGATACTGTGGGGTGGTACTACGGTATATCTGATACTGTGGGGTGGTAGCATAGTATATCCGTTACTGTGGGGTGGTACTACAGTAGATCTGATACTGTGGGGTGGTACTACAGTATATCTGATACTGTGGGGTGATACTACGGTATATCTGATACTGTGGGGTGGTACTACGGTATATCTGATACTGTGGGGTGGTAGCATAGTATATCAGTTACTGTGGGGTGGTAGCATAGTATATCAGTTACTGTGGGGTGGTACTACAGTAGATCTGATACTGTGGGGTGGTACTACAGTATATCTGATACTGTGGGGTGATACTACGGTATATCTGATACTGTGGGGTGGTACTACGGTATATCTGATACTGTGGGGTGGTAGCATAGTATATCAGTTACTGTGGGGTGGTACTACAGTAGATCTGATACTGTGGGGTGGTAGCATAGTATATCAGTTACTGTGGGGTGGTACTACAGTATATCTTATACTGTGGGGTGGTACTACAGTATATCTTATACTGTGGGGTGGTACTACGGTATATCTGATACTGTGGGGTGGTACTACGGTATATCTGATACTGTGGGGTGGTACTACGGTATATCTGATACTGTGGGATGGTACTACGGTATATCTGAGACTGTGGGGTGGTACTACGGTATATCTGATACTGTGGGGTGGTACTACAGTATATCTGATACTGTGGGGTGGTACTACAGTATATCTGATACTGTGGGGTGGTACTACAGTATATCTGATACTGTGGGGTGGTACTAAAATGTATCTGTTACTGTGGGGTGGTACTACAGTATATCTGTTTCTGTGGGGTGGTACTACAGTATATCTGATACTGTGGGGTGGTAGCATAGTATATCAGTTACTGTGGGGCGGTACTACAGTATATCAGATACTGTGGGGCGGTACTACAGTATATCTGATACTGTGGGGTGGTACTAAAGTGTATCTGTTACTGTGGGGTGGTACTACAGTATATATGATACTGTGGGGTGGTAGCATCGTATATCTGTTTCTGTGGGGTGGTACTACAGTATATCTGTTTCTGTGGGGTGGTACTACAGTATATCTGATACTGTGGGGTGGTACTACAGTATATCTGATACTGTGGGGTGGTACTACAGTATATCTGATACTGTGGGTTGGTACTAAAGTGTATCTGTTACTGTGGGGTGGTACTACAGTATATCTGTTTCTGTGGGGTGGTACTACAGTATATCTGATACTGTGGGGTGGTAGCATAGTATATCAGTTACTGTGGGGCGGTACTACAGTATATCAGATACTGTGGGGCGGTACTACAGTATATCTGATACTGTGGGGTGGTACTAAAGTGTATCTGTTACTGTGGGGTGGTACTACAGTATATCTGATACTGTGGGGTGGTAGCATCGTATATCTGTTTCTGTGGGGTGGTACTACAGTATATCTGTTTCTGTGGGGTTGTACTACAGTATATCTGATACTGTGGGGTGGTACTAAAGTATATCTGTTACTGTGGGGCGGTACTACAGTATATCTGATACTGTGGGGTGGTAGCATAGTATATCAGTTACTGTGGGGTGGTACTACATTATATATGTTTCTGTGGGGTGGTACTACATTATATATGTTTCTGTGGGGTGGTACTACAGTATATCTGGTACTGTGGGGTGGTACTACAGTATATCTGATACTGTGGGGTGGTATCATAGTATATATGGGTTAAGGTTTGGGATAGACTTAAAATGAAAATCTCAAAAACAACATTACTGGATTTGAAAAATAAACCTTTGGCACCAGAAGCAGAAAACCTTACCAAAGAATCTGCCACTGGTGCCGAAAGTTGCATGTTGGAATCCAGCTAAATTATTTCTGAGATTTTTGTTTTAAGCCTATTCCAATCGTTAACCATTTAGAGTTAATGCCTAACCTTAAGAGCTCAGAGTTAATGGAACAATTGGTACAAGAGGCAGTTGCTTACACCCATCCGCCATCCCCGTTCACAACACCCTAGCAGAACCGAAACCAACTTGAAGGTAACAGCTCACTGTTGCCCCTCGTGGTCTGGTTCCACGTCATGGGTTGACGCCGATATTGACTTGTATCACAGGTGACCTGGCTGGTTTAGAAACATTTTATTCTCTATTAATCATCCATCCACATGGAGGTGCTGTGATGCGTTTACGGGCTCACCAATGACTGACACAAACAGAAGACGACAATACGGACGTAAAACTGGGAGAGGGTTTGTTTTGTTTGTGGCTAGTGGCTACCATTTTTCCTCGTGGACGAAGCCATACCACAGGCAAAAGGGGTTAGTTATTAGTATATTTGGCCATACTAGCTTAATTACCCACCTTTCAGTCGTCTGAAAATGTCTACATTACAGATGTTGCGCGTGTTCTTAAATGAGCGTTTAACAGCGGCTGCTGTGGAGATTTTCGGGGCAGTTGAGAAAACGGTAACCGAGTACCAGGAGGAGAATGATAATCTGCGGAGACTGCTGCGGATAACCCCGGACATAAACCAATGTAGAAAAGGTCTACAAATATTCTAGCTACAATAATGTTTTATTAACAGCTAAGTTGTTAATATAGACTAACAGTGATAATTATATATATAAACTTATCGTGCATGTTGAAGTTTCACAAACATTTTCTTGAAATAGAATATCACTCAGGCATGTCTAAAAGCTGTGTGTATATCTATCTATATACAGTACCAGTCAAAAGTTTGAACACACCTAGTCTTTCAAGGGTTTTAATGTATGTTTACTATTTTCTACATTGTAGAATAATAGTGAAGACATCAAAACTATGAAATAGCACATATGGAATCATGTAGTAACCAAAAATATATTTGAGATTCTTCAAAGTAGCAACCCTTTGCTTTGATGACAGATTTGCACTCTTGGCATTCTCTCAACCAGCTTCACCTGGAATGTTTTTCCAATAGTCTTGAAGGAGTTCACACATATGCTGGGCACTTGTTGGCTGCTTTTCCTTCAATCTGGGTGGCAGATAGCCTAGTGGTGAGAGCGTTGGACTAGTAACCGGAAGGTTGGAAGATCAAATCCCCGAGCTGACAAGCTGTTGTTCTGCCCCTGAACAAGGCAGTTAACCCACCGTTCCTAGGATGTCATTGAAAATAATAATTTGTTTTTAATTAACTTGCCTCGTTAAAGAAAGGTAAAATAAAAATCTCATCCCAAACCATCTAAATTGGGCTGAGGTCAGGGGATTGTGGAGGCCAGGTCATCTGATGCAGCACTCCATCACTCTCCTTCTTGGTCATATTGTCCTTAGACGGCCTGAAGGGGTGTTGGGTCATTGTCCTGTTGAAAAACAAATGAAAATTCCACCAAGCGCAAACCAGCTGGGATGGTGTATCTCTTCAGAATGCTGTGGTAGCCATGGTGGTTAAGTGTGCCTTGAATTCTAAATAAATCAGTGTCACCAGCAAAGCACCATCACACCTCCTCCTCCATGCTTCATGGTGGGAATCACACATGCAGAGATCATCCGTCCACCTATTATGTGACTCACGAAGATACGGCTGTTGGAACTAAAAGTCTCACATTTGCACTCATTAGACCAAAGTAGAGTTCGACCGATTAATCGGAATGGCCGATTTCAAGTTTTCATAACAATCGTAAATCGTTATTTTTGGGCACCAATTTGCCAATTTTTTACATCTTTATTTAACTAGGCAAGTCAGTTAAGAACACATTCTTATTTTCAATGACGGCCTAGGAACGGTGGGTTAACTGCCCCGTTCAGGGGCAGAAAGACAGATTTTCACCTTGTCAGCTCGGGGAATCAAATCTTGAAATCTTACAGTTAACTAGTCCAACGCAATAACGACCTGCCTCTCTCTCGTTGCACTCCACAAGGACTGCCTGTTACGCAAATGCAGTAAACCAAGGTAAGTTGCTAGCTAGCATTCAACTTATCTTATAAAAAACAAACAATCATAATCACTAGTTAACTACACACGGTTGATGATATTACTAGATATTATCTAGCGTGTCCTGTGTTGCATATAATCTGACTGAGCATACAAGTACCTAAGTATCTGATTGAGCGGTGGTAGGCGGTAAACGTTCATTCAAACTGCACTTTCGTGCGTTTTGCCAGCAGCTCTTCATTGTGCGTCAAGCATGGCGCTGTTTATGACTTCAAACCTATCAACTCCCGAGATGAGGCTGGTGTGACCGAAGTGAAATGGCTGGCTAGTTAGCACGCGCTTCCCTTGCTCTGCATGGGTAACGCTTCGATGTCGTAGCTGTTGTCATTGTGTTGCTGGTTCGAGCCCAGGGAAGAGCCGGACGGAAGCTATACTGTTACACTGGCAATACTAAAGTGCCTATAAGAACATCCAATAGTCAAAGGTTAATGAAATACAAATGGTATAGAGGGAAATAGTCCTATAATAACTTCAACCTCAAACTTCTTACCTGGGAATATTGAAGACTCACGTTAAAAGGAAACACCAGCTTTCATGTGTTCTCATGTTCTGAGCAAGGAACTGAAACGTTAGCTTTCTTACATAGCACATATTGCACTTTTACTTTCTTCTCCAACACTTCGTTTTTGCATTATTTAAACCAAATTGAACATGTTTCATTATCTACTTGAGGCTAAATTGATTTTATTGATGTATTATATTAAGTTAAAATAAGTGTTCATTCAGTATTGTTGTAATTGTCATTATTATAAATACATTTATTACATTTTTAAATCAGCCGATTAATCGGTATCGGCTTTTTTGTTCCTCCAATAATCGGTATCGGCGTTGAAAAATCATAATTAGTCGACCTCTAGACCAAAGGACAGATTTCCACCGGTCTAATGTCCTTTTAACAAGGCACACCTGTTAATTGAAATGCATTCCAGGTGACTACCTCATGAAGTTGGTTTCAGAGAATGCCAAGTGTGCAAAGCTGTCAAGGCAAAGGGTGGCTATTTTGAAGAATCACAAATAAAATATTTTGATTTGTTTAATACTTTTTTGGTTATATGATTCCATGTGTTATTTCATAGTTGTCTTCATAGTTGTCTATTCTACAATGTAGAAAATAGTAAAAATAAAAACCAATGAATGAGTAGGTGTCCCCAAACATTTGACTGGTACTGTATATCTTCTACAGAGATAAAGGGTTTTTATTTATAATGGTATAGCTAACCTCTGCGCCTCCTCGCCTTCCCTCCAGAGTCCCTTCAGTTATCTGTTGCTGTCACTGAAGACAAGGTTCCCCCTAAGCAGCAGCACTCTGAGCAGGAGTGGAGAACCAGTCTACAGCAGGAGGACCGAGAACCCACACAGATTAAAGAGGAACAGGAGGAACTCTGGACCTGTCAGGAGGAAGATTTCAGTGTGTTCAAATTACCTCCTTGTGTGAAAAGTAAATGTGATCAGGAAAACCCACAGTCCTTTTCTCTTCCCCAAACCCAGACAGTGGAGAACAGAGACAGTAACTCTAAATCAGTGGACCTCCCACATTTTGTCACCGTTACCCATCTAGAGGGTCTCGACATTCCCTGTGACCCTCCAGATAATCAAAACTATAGCCACAGCTCATCTGTAAGCAGTGACCTAGTAGGACTTAGGCTGCTGTCACCATTCCATCACAGCCCACCACTGGATCCCAACCCATCAATGGGGGAACACTGTCCCAAGCCCAGCACCATGTCTAGAAAAACTCACCGCTGCTGTGACTGTGGTGAAACGTTTGCTCTGACAGCTGACCTGCAGGAGCATGTGACTCTCACCAAGAGACCCAGCGAATGCCACCTCTGCAAAAAACGCTACAACTCCACCTGTAAATTGAAGGCCCATGTCAGATTCTGTCATGTGGAGAGACCCTGTATCTGCCCCTTTTGTGGAAAGACCTTCAAACTCAAAGGACATCTGTCCAGACATATGAGGATTCACACAGGCGAGAAACCATTTGGCTGTGGTGACTGTGGGAAGAGCTTCATTCAGAAGGGGGACTTAATGAGACACATTCTTACTCACACAGGAGAGAAACCATTTAGCTGTAAAGACTGTGGGAAAAGCTTCAATCGGAAGGGGAACCTAACTGAACACATACGGACTTGCACATACTGAGTAGCACAGGAAAGAAAGTTCCCGAAGAAACAAAGTAATTAGGACAAAGACATCTTGTCAGATGGACAACACTCTTTGGAAAAGCAAAGCAACTCTGGCTCATTCATTCTGTGGGTTTCAGATAAATCAATGTCATGAATTTACTTTTGCAAAACATATGTAAAGGTTTGATTTGATCCAACAATAGAGAGTAATTAAATCCATGGCCTGCTTTTCAAAGTCTCTTGATGTATTCACGTCATTAGACAGGAATTCCTTGTAGTTTGTTTTGGAATGTCTCGAATAGTCCAAGAAATTGTCCTTGCATTCGTCAGATCATTTTTCAAACCTATAAAACTGATTTATGGTCAAATGTGGTTCCCCTCATGGTTATGAGTAGGATTTGTGGAGCCAGTGGAGGGTAAACCGATCCTGGGAGGGCAGCACTTACCATGGGAGGGCAGCAGGCAATGAGTTGGAATAATGAAAAACTATTTATTGCTTAAGAGAATCATTTTTATTTTCTCGAAATAAAATGCATTGAAACATTGACAAACACATTAGTCCTTCACAAAGTCACAGAACCTCAAGGAATTACGTATTAAAACAAGCTGCCGTAATTTGAACTCCACAATGTCAAAATGCCCAACCCCATTTCAACAAAAATATTGACATTACAAGGGGGTGTCCATTTTAAAATAAATGACAGAACTTCACAAAGAGGGGTAAGATTCCACATCTTTCAGTACTAGTGGTTCCCAGACATGCTCCATTGGGTGCGAGTTCTGTAACTTTGCATGATATTGTCATTTGCTACAGTGTAATTTCTACACCAGCTCGATGTGAATGTAAAAAATACAAAATGTACCAAGCGTGTTCATGGAAGCGCTGGCACTGAACACAGTCTATTCACTTCATATCCCCTGATAACTATTGAAAAGATCTTTAAGAAATGCAGGCAAAACAGACAAAACATCTACAAGTATAGTGCCCACAGAAGTTCAACTGTCACATCTTGGGGGAATTTAAATAAACCATTACATCTACAACCATTAACCTTCATTCTCTAAAACAAGATCTGCTTTAAATCTATAAATAATGTCACCTATTTGTCATTTACCATACCTTATTTCTCTACAGTACAAAATAAAAATCCAGTGGGTTCCCTTCATTGCAATAAATGGTCTGAGTCTCCCCTTTCAGTAATATACACTAACGGTATACAAAACACTACAGCGAGGAGACATTTAAAATACACAAGAGAAAGTCCAGCTTTGACCGATGCATTCTGCACGTCCCTTTGGGATTGTGGAGTAGAAGTGGCAGAGCCCTCAAATTGGAATGTACCAAACTGCCTTAGAAAATGGCAGCCACTTGGCTACACATAGAAACAGCTTTAAAAAAACACACTGGAGAATCTAGCTACCATTTATTCAAAAAAAGGGCCCTTGCTTGCTGTGCCTACGGTGGAAAAGAGTTTGATTTCCAGATACATATAGTATCTACTATCCCTGGCCTCACGGCAGAGTGTGGTTGTATCAACTGTCGAGTCCATCCCCTATGGTACATGAAGGAGTGTCTCAGCGTTCACAGATCATCTCAAACCCTGTTGGGACAACCACCTGTTTCTGTCCATCCATGGTCATTGTCCCCACACACAGTGGACTGTCCTTAGGGCTCGAAGTTCAACCACAAATCCTGTTGGATTTGTTTCTGCTGAATAGATGACACTCCTGTTGGATTTGTTTCTGCTGAATAGATGACACTCCTGTTGGAAAAGTCAACTTCAGTGAGGCGCAATGCAAGTTCACATTTGAACACAAGTACCCTAGTAGTAAAGACTGTCAGTTTGAAACCTGATCTGACATGGAGCAATGAACAACTATTTTCAAAGGCTCTATAATCCATATTATAGGCTTAATGGACACTCATTTACTATATTCACAATCCACTGAGGTAATTCACATGTTTTTCTTCCCATCCAGACACACATAACATACATGTCCACATCCACAACGTTAACTCTGTACCACCATCAGTCAAACTTAGTTCATGACTAACCCCCCAAAAAACCCATGACTGGTCCCAAATCTGTTTGTGTCGTCTTGGCAAGTCCTATGATCTTCGTCACACCAAACGACCATAGGAGTTGGGCAGATAGTCGGCACAAACAGATCTGGGACCAGGCTAGGACCCAGCAGCCTCACAGAAGAACCGGTTATATCCCCAGAGTAATCTACTCAATAGCGTGTTCTCTTACACTCTGACCCTCTTCATTCCTCCATTACCTCATATCAATGTCATGACCACTCCCACCCCCATTATGACATCATCTATAACCACAGAAACGAGACCAAACATGAGGTAAACCGCCCAGGATACAGGGCCAAGTCTTCAGAACAAAGACATGAGACGGTGCTTCTGAAAACAAAAATAAACCAATATTTCCAGTGACCATCAGAGTCAGCAGTAGCATGCAACAGAAACAGTCCATTTTATTAGCACCCAGGTGTATTTCACTAAGCTGGATCCCAAATATATCCTGCTTAGTCAAATACCACCCTGAAAAATGGTGGCATTCATCAGTCGATAAATAACCTTATTCTAACACATACGGCCAACCAGTGTTTTACCTGAGCTGGTGGAAGGCCTCTGGTTTGATGTCAGAGAAACAGTTACTTGGCCCATATAAGTAGAACCCCTAGACAGGAAAAAGGCCCTCAGCAATTTGAATGAGGATCCCATGACCGTTCTAGGGATTCTATTTCTATGATTTGTTGCTCTAGAGTAAATCAAAACGGTTTTGAAGCACAAAGGAAAGCAGGCATTGAGTGAGTGACAGGTTCAGGGTAATCATAGGATGCTGGTCTAGTCAAGTGCAGTTTGTCATCAGTAATTCAGACCAATAGTCAGTTAACCATCTATACTAATCAACATCTTCAGTGGAAACTAAACCACCTAGGACCCCAACCTGAACATATTGCATGTGTGTGATGAATCCAGTCGTTTTGGCTTCAGTAAAATGGACCATGGCTAACAAGCGGTCACTATTCTACCCAAATAGCTGGTCCAGAAGCTTCAGTCAACCAGCCTAATCAAGGTAGTAGCCTTCTGGGACTGTTGGTGTGTAACCTAACATGATTGTTTTGGCATGAGAGGTGTAAAATTCCAGTGTGAGTCAGTCTGTGATTGATATGACTGGGGTGTCAGTGGCCTTTGCCACCCATTCAAAAGGTATCATGTTTGAGGATACAGTGGTATAAGTTCAGTGTAACAAACATTAGTGTTGTATTTGCAGTGGTGTTGAATGGCAAGGAGAGTTAAGAGAGGTGGTGTTACAGTAGTGGGGTGTACAGCAGTGATGTGACTGACAGACCTTGAATAACATTGTGTGCGACCATTAGTGGTGAGTCTTCACTGTGTGTACACACACACACACACACGTCCCTCAGTGGTGTGTCTCCAGCTCCACCACTGTCCACTCGCCCTGGGGGGACTGGCCGGGGGCCTCCGGGGAGAAGCTGCTGACCGCCGTGACCGTGGCTGAGGGAGGGGTGAGGGGGGGTAGCAGGTTGGGCCACAGGCTGGCCTCCAGGGGGCTCAAGGTGCCTCCTCTGCCCCCGGGAAGCAAGAGCAGGGAGGAGCAGCCATCGCCCGTCAGCAGCAGGGTCTGGTTGATCAGCTGCTGGACAATGTCAACTTTCTTCCCCCAGTCCAGGTCCAGGGAAGGGGGGCATTCTTGGGAGACGGGGGGTGGGGAGGAGTCCCGGGACTCTTCCTGCTCGGGGGAGTCTGGAGAGGGACTGGAAGTGGAGTTGCTACCGGCTTCGTCCAATAACTCTCGGCGGTCACTGTTACTGTCAACCTCTTTCTCCAGAGGGGCTTCTTCGCGTTGTTCGAGCTGGACATTAACCTCAATTTCCTTCCCCTCCTCTTCATCACTCTCCAGGGCTTCATAAATGGTATGGAGACCAGAGGAAGGTGAAACCAGCACTGTTGCCTGACCTTTTTGGGGTTGTTGTTGCGGTGACATCTGCTGTGTCTGCTCCTCCAGCTCCTGCTGCCACTGCATGATCTGCTGTCTCTGCTCCACCTCCTCCCTCCTCAGAGTCTCCTCCTCTGCCTCCTTTTTCTTCATTTCCTTCTCCTGCTCGCTCTTCTTCCTCACCTCTTTGTCGTTTTCTTCTTTGGGTTTGCTCTGCTGTTCTCTGCGTTGCTGCAGCTCTAGTAGTTGTTGCTTGTGCCGTTCCAGTCGGCGGAGCTGGGGGCTGGCCTGCAGGCGAGGGCTCCGGGGGGGTAGGTCAGCACAGGTCAGCCTGGGTGGGGTCAAGAGGTCACAGTGGGGGTTGGGGTGGTGGTCGCGGCGGTAGTGTGGCTGGGGGAGCGCGTTGATCCCTGCGAGGAAGAAGTGGAGATCACCCGGTGGGAAGCGTGTGTTAGAAAGAGAGAAAGACGGACAAGTGAGAGGCAGCAGTGCAGGTCAGAGCAGATAGAGACTGTGGGTATTGTAGTCTACCAAGGAGACGTTAGTGGGAGGAGTTTAAGACAGTGATGTAACGTCCTGGTATTCTACACCCAGTAAACATTTAGCTTCGAGAGATTGTAATTTGTGGGTTTGTGGCTTGAAAAGGGATGCATAATTCATCACAGGCAACTTACAACTATTATATTGTACAGGTAGCTGCCAAAATAAAGGAAACGACAATGTCTTAATAGGGTGTTGGGGCACCACGAGCCAGAACAGCTTCAATGCAACTTGGCATAGATTCTACAAGCGTCTGCAACTCCATTGGAGGAATGCAACACCATTCTTCAACGATAAATAACATTTTGGGTGTTTCGTTGATGGCGGTTGAAAATCTCAGGCGCCGCTCCAGAATCTCCCGTTTGTGTTCAACTGGGTTGAGATCTGGTGACAGACATCGCATATGGTTGACATTTTCATGCTCATCAAACCATTCAGTGACCACTCGTGTCCTGTGGGGGCTAGTGCCCTCCTATGGGGGGCATAGCCGTGGTAGTCAAAATAATTGGCCAACCCAGCTAAGTATGATGGGATGTTGATTGTTTAATTAACTCAGGAACCACACTTGTGTGTAAGCACCTGCTTTAATATACTTTGCAACCCTCATTTACTCAAGTGTTTCCATTATTTTGGCAGTTACCTGTAGATTTTCATACATTTCTGGCATAGTGGCTGTTTGAATGCCAAATTGACAATTGTCGCTGGGCCTAATGGTTTAGGATAGCCAAAGTGTCTCAATATATGACTACTGAACCCAGGAACTACCTCCTCATTCACATGATATCATCGGCAAGATGTGCAACATTGACAGCCTGAAAAGCAAAGCGTTTAAAAAGAGGTGGGGACAGGGGTGAAGTGAAGCGATGGGTGCCCAGGAGAAATGGTGACAGCAGGGAGATGGTGGGAGGGGCGGGGCATTGGCTGGGGGGGAGGAGTTAAAGCAGAGAGCAAATCTAGCAATCCATTTCATTAACCTTTTCCAAATGCGACTTCCCAAACAAAATATGCTGATAGTATTTTTTTTTGGGGGGGTGCAAAAGTTGTGCAATAAAAGCGGCTTCCTGTATATGCAGTAACTACCAACGATAGTCTTGTGAAATAAAAACAAATAAAAGCTTGAGAGTAACCAACCATTTCCTTCAGTCCCTGTGGGAGCTGGTGAGTAAGTGAAACATGCAAGACAAGACCTTTCAACCATGCATCAGTACATAGACAGCAGCGCCACGTGAACCTGGACTGAGTCTGAAATGCCACCATATTGCATATATATATATATATATATATATATATATATATATATATATATATATATATATATATATATATATATATATATATATATATAGTGCACTACTTTTGACCAGGGCCCGTGCATTATATAGAGAATAGGGTGCCATTTCGGACCAAGCCCTCAAACCAAAGCCAATGAGTGTCAGTCAGTGACATGCAAACAAGGCGTCCCAAGGGTAAAGTAGTTAAACAGTGCGGTTGAAAATGGTGTACGGTGAACATGCACTTGTAGATATAACAGAGATATCTCAAACAATGCAGAGGCCAGGCAGAACGGTAACGAAAAGGCAAAACACACATTACTCGAAAGAAACACTGGTGGGTGTCCTCTACTGTTTGGATGATGGGGAACCTTCTGGATGTTGTTTCTCAGTTTGTCTGGTGGAGGAGGAGGAATCCAGCAGACCAGGGAGGGGCACCGGGGGGTTCACAGTACAGGAGGGGGAGGAGCAGCTGAGGGGTGGGAGTTTAACATCCTCCATAATGTCTCTGTTGAGCCCTATTCTGGATGGTGGGAGTAGTGTATGTGAGGATGTAGGTATGAATGCTTCCTTGCTGAGAGACCATATGTGTTTCGAATCCATATGACCCACAGGTATATAATGTCTCGACACAACCTTGACTCCCATGTTATAGGACTGAATAATCGCTGATAAGTACAAAGTGTGCCATCCAACTCCCCAATCCCCACTTGAATAAAACTGTCCGGGAGAGAGTAGTCATGTTAAATATCTAATCTTTATTTAAAGCTTGGTAATGGTAAATACTCAAAAAGGACAAACGTAAGAACGGGGGGGGGGGCAGTCTAACCTTAAAGTGCAGGAGGGAAGGGGGAGTGCTCGGGGGATGAGGACAGATGTCTGTTTCTTAATGATGGGAAACAGCAAGACAATACAAATAAACATTCACCAGCATTTTCTTGTTCAGTAAAAAGGGTCGGATAAATACATAGTTTAACATTTCATTCCACATTTTCTTTTGTTATGTTTCTTCTTGGTTTTTTTCTTAAGAGCTGCTTCACAACAGCCCAGTCAATCCAAATCAAACCATGCCAGTTCATGTTAATTAAAAAGTGAAGAAAAAAAAACACACATTCTAATAGTTGTAGCTATTGCACATACAGGAGTTAAGCCATATACTCATAAGGTAATATCATACGAGGGAAGTGGCACTGCTGTATTTAAAGTCTTTATTTCTTCCCTTCCCTATTTTTACATTTGGATCACATCCACCCCAGTTTGAGAGGTTTGGGACAAACAATGATGATGACTAACACAGCAAAGAGGGTTCTGGGGAGGGGTGAAAGGTGTGTGTGGGGGGCTGCGTTACTGGGTATGTAGGGAAGTGTGGGGGGTACTATACGTTACCTGTGAGAGAGTTCTCAGTGTTTTCACAGATAGTGGAGTAGTAGGGCGGTTGGGTAACATGGGGGCCCTCCCCGAACTGCTGGGGGGCCGCAAACAGCGTGGGGTCCAGGGGTTTCAGATCCCCCGTGTCCCCCAGCTCTGCCTCAAGTGTCCCACACAACATATACTGCTGCTCCTCTGGGTTGGAGACGAGGAGGGAGTCTGCCGAGGCAGCCTGTTGCTGGGATGGTGGCAGGGTCAGTTCCTGGATGAGCGACGGGTCCTTGGCCTCCTCAGGTAGCTCCTCCAGAGAGAAGATGCCGGGGCTCTTGGCGCAGCTCTCAGCCGTGGAGTTGGACGCAGTCATGTCGTAGGCGTAGGATGCCGCTGAGTTGGCAGACTGGGGGGTGTCTCCACCCTCTTCTGCACCACCGCTGGTCTCCTCCCCTTCCTCCAGGGCAGACAGGCAGCGCTGGGCGCCGGGCTTGCTGTCGCTGAGGATGTCCTGGCCCAGCTGCGCCTCGCCCTCCGTGTCGCTGGCCTCATCCTCTGTGGTGGAGGACGAGGGGTTGGACGTAGGTGCTGTGGGGTCCCCTGGGACTTCGTCGGCTGGCAGGGTCTCTGCCTCCTCCCCCTCGCCGTCCTCTCTCTCCAGGTGGATTCCCAGGTCCTGGTTCTCCAATTCAGGCTGAAGGGAGAGCACGGCGGCAGGCAGGGTGTGGAGTTTCCCCCCCTCAGAGCGGGACTCCACCCCGGAGCTGCTGTTGTAGTCACAGAGCTCCTCTGCGGTGCTGGTCTCGCTGCTGCTGTGGACAGCCAGCTCCGTAGGGCTTAGGGTGCTGGAGTGTGACATGCCGCGTCCAGAGGCAGCTATGAGGGACAGGGACTGCAACGGGGCTAGGGTCTCTCTTTCAAGTGGAGATGCAGGGGCAGGCTGGTGTGAGGGCTCATGCAGGGCTGGAACAAATGGTGTGGCAGCCAGCTGCAGCCAGGGCTGAGTGGAGTACAGGGTGGGTGTCTTCTTATCAGCCTGCCAGGGGTCTGAAGAGGGGCTGGAAGGGGTCTGCAGGGGGGCGGCTGAGGCAGCCTGGGGGTGCGGCTGGGCCCAGGGGTCACAAAAGGAGCTGGGGTTGGGTTGGTCCCACTGGGCGGCCAGGGCAGAGGGCAGGAGTGGGGCAGGCGGGGCTCGGTTCAGGTTGTCCAGTCTCTCATCCTCTGCAAAGTCATCCTCATCTGCATTCCCGTAGCTCTCCAGCCCGCTCTCAGTCACCCCCTCACTAGCCATCTCCACATCATCATCCTCATCCTCGTCATGCCTCACTCTTCTTGGGTCATCCGCCCGTTCCGAACCCACCTCCATGTCGCACACCCGGTCTCCGTCTTCATCGTAGTCATCAAAATCATTGGTCGGGATGTCAGACACCTTCTCAAAGTCAGGCGAGCCGGCCGAGGCAGACATGCCCTCCATGTCTATGGCACCCTTCAGACTGGCATCTCCTAGGTCATCCATGCTCTCCGTGCCCTCCAGGACACCCGGAGCGCTCAGCTCCGACACCCCCTGCTGGCTACAGCTCACCTCCTCAGAGTCCAGCTCCGATAGCAGGGCACCGCCTGCACGCCACCCCGAGCCCGCAGGGCCGGCTGAACCAGGCCTGGACTCTTCTGTGGGCTGGGTGCCACTCATTTCTGACACGGACACCTGCTGGCTGCCCTCCCTCTCCTCATCCTCGTCTTCATCCATGTTGAGCTGGGCTTTCTCTGAGGCATCCGGAGGGCTGGGTGTAGCCCTAGCAACTGCTGTGGGGATGTCCTGGGGTAAGGTCTGGTCTGGTGCTGGCTGTGTCGGGGCTGCTGGGACGGTCTCTGGTCGTTCAGACATCTCATCCCTGGCAACAGTGACTAGTGAACCCTGTGGTGGTGCAGGAGCCAGCCTGAGTGGGCTCTGTGGTGGAGATGGAGAAGTAGTATCCTGAGGAGTTAGGGCTGAAACCTCTTCTCTGGGCTCCAGGGCCACTGCTGGTGAAAACGCAGACACTGGTGCTGGGACTTCTGAAGCGGCCACTTCTGGCTCTGCTGCTGCAACTGTTGCCACAGCAGCTGCTGCTGCAGCAGCAGCAGCCACTCCTGCAGCCACTCCTGCAGCTGCAGACTTGGGAGCTCCAGGTCTGGCAGTGAAGGGCAGGACAGACTGGGTTGGTTTGGAGGCTTGTTTGACCAACTGGGGGGCGGTGCTGCCCACGGGCTTGTTGCTGGGGGAGGCAGGGGGGGTCTTGCCCTGGGGCTGTCGGGTAGCAGGGGGCCGTGTGGTGGGAGGGGCTTTACGTGTGGGCAGGGGCTTGGGGTCCTGTGATATAGGGCGGGCTGGCTTGGTGTCTGTCGCCTTGGTGGGATGGGCCCTTTTGGAGGCAGGCTCGGGTCTGGAGGCTGCATTCGCTTTAGGGGGTCAGGTTTGGTCGTTTTGGTAGTGGCGGATGTTGCCGGCTTTCTGGCTGCGGCAGTGGTTGCTGGTCTGCTGACATCTGTAAATGAACAGGAATAATTTAAACACTCATATCTCTTCTCAACTAAAAATATAAAATGGTACCGTCGCAAGTTGATTGAGATACATACAGGTGATGCTCAAGACCAATCCTAATAGAATCAAGTGGGTTACATTCATGGTACAAAACAACTTGTAAGGCATGTGCACCTTTCTTGGCAGGGCCTGTAGGTTTGGGTGCCTGCACTGCAGTAGTCCTGCCAGTAGAGGGGGCTGTGGTGCCGACTCTGGAAGCTGCAGGTCTGCTGTAGCTGGAAGTGGCTGGCTTGGATGTGCCCATCAACAGGCCAGTGTGACCAGTGGCAGGCCTGGGGAAGAAAACATTTGATTTAAACCAGGTAGGTTATGGAGAACACATTCATGTCACAATAACGTGACCAAGAGGGCACAATGATGGGCTCCCGAGTGGCGCAGCGGTCTAAGGCACTGCATCTCAGTGCTAGAGGAGTCACTGCATCTCAGTGCTAGAGGAGTCACTACAGACCCTGGTTCGATTCCAGGCTGTTTCACAACCGGCCGTGATTTGGAGTACCATAGGTCAGCGCACAATTGGCCCAGCGTCGCGTTTGGTCAGGGTAGGCCGTCATTGTAAGTAAGATTTTATTCTTAACCAACTTGCCTTGTTAAATGATAAAATAACACAGAGGGCTGGCTCACTTCTAGCTCCTATGAAACTTTGCAGTATTTAGTTTATTTTATGTATTATCTTTTACATTGTTAGCCCAGAAAAATGTGTCTTACATACAGCCGGGAAGAACTATTGGATATCAGGTGGTAACTCACCAACACCACCAGCATTATGACCAGGAATACGACTTCCCTGAAGCAGAACCTTTGTTCACACCCCCAAGGGCAATTGAAATGATTCCAGAGGCTGACCCAAAACGACATTGGCAGAGGAGAGGTACTCGAAGCGGTCTTCTAGTCTGACTTAGGAGGCACGCACACCACCCACCTCTTCCGAGTGTATTACTAGCTAATGTTCAGTCTCTGGATAAGTTGATGAGCTCAGGGCTTTCTTTCCAGAGAGACATCAGGGACTAACATGGCCCCTTGAACTGAGAACCCAACAGGCTGGACAGACTCTACACTGTATGACGGAATGTCCTACTACACTAATGTTTGCACAATTAACACAGATACTTCCTTAAATTTGACAGACACTTGACAGTCGGTCCAGCCAGTTGGGTTCTCAGTTCATCGCGCAGACAGGAATACATCTCTCCAGGAAGAAGGTCAGGGGGGGGAGTATGTGTCATGATTAATGACTCATGGTGTAATTGTGATAACATACAGGAACTCAAGTTCTTTTGTTCACCCGACCTAGAACACCTCAATCAAATGCCGACTGTATTATCTCCCAAGATACATTTCTTCGGTTGAGTCACGGCCGTGTATATCCCCCCCTCAAGCTGATACCACGACAGCCCTCAAAAGAACTTCAGATGGACTTTATGCAAATTGGAAACCACATATCATGAGGCTGCATTTATTGAAGCTGGGATATTAATGCAAATTTTAGGAAAAGTCTGCAGAAGTTCTATGAATATATAGACTGTAGTACTTGTGCTGCTAAAAAAACTCAACCCCAGTTACTCCAACATCCAGGATGCCTACAAGGCCCTCCTTTTGCAAATCTGACCACGACTCCATTTTGCGCCTCCCTTCCTATAGGCAGAAACTCAAACAGGAAGTATCGGTGCTAAGGACTATTCTTCAACGCTGGTCTGACCAATCGGAACCCACGCTTCAAGATTGCTTCGATCATGCAGACTGGGATATGTGCCAGGTAACTTCTGAGAATAATAGACAAATATACAGTGACTGGGTTTATCAGGAAGTGTATAGGAGATGTTGTACCCACTGTGACTATTAAAACCTACCTTAACCAGAAACAGTGGATAGATTGCAGCATTCGCACAAAACTGAAATTGCAAACTGCTGCATTTAACCATGGCAAGGTGACTTGAAATATGGCAGAATACAAACAGTGTAGTTATTCCCGCCGCAAGGCAAACAAACAGGCAAAATGTCAGTATAGAGAAAGTGGAGTCGCAATTCAATGGCTCAGGGTATGTGGCAGGATCTACAGACAAATCACAGACTACAAAAGGAAAACCTGTCACGTCGCGGACACCCGACGTCTTGCTCCCAGACAAGCTAAACACCTTAGTTCGCTTTGAGGCGAACACAGTGCCACCGACGAGGATCACTACCAAGGACTGCAGGCTCTCCTTCTCCGTGGTCGACGTGAGTAAGACGTTTAAGCGCGTTAACCCTCGCAAAGCTGCCGGCCCAGACGGTATCTCTAGCCGCGTCCTCAGAGCATGTGCAGACCAGCTGGCTGGTGTGTTTTTACGGACATATTCAATCGCTCTCTATCCCAATCTGCTGTCCCCACATGCTTCAAGATGGCCACCATGGTTCCTGTACCCAAGGTAACTGAACCAAATGACTAAAGCCTCGTAGCGCTCACTTTGTCATCATGAAGTGCTTTGACTAATCAAGGATCATATCATTTCCATCTTACCCCACATCCACTATAACTTGCATACCGCCCCAACAGATCCATGGATAAAGCAATCATTGTCTCACTGTCCTAACCCATCTGGATGAGAGGAACACCTATGTAAGAATGCTGTTCATTGACTACAGCTCAGCCTTCAACACCATAGTGCCCTCCAAGCTCATCACTAAGTTTGTGGCCCTGGGTCTGAACCAAGCCCTGTGCAACTGGGTCCTGGATATTGTGACAGGTCGACCCCAGGTGGTGACACCACCTCCACTACCTTGTTCCACAAACGGGGGCCAACATGCTCAGCCAACTCCTGTACTCTCTTGTTCACCCATGACTGCGTGGCCACACACACACACAAAATCAAGTTTGCAAACAGTGGTAAGCCTGATTACCAACAGCGATGAGTCTACAGTGAGATTAAGGTCCTGGCGGAGTGGTGTCAGGAAAATAACCTCTCCCTCAACAAAATGAAGGGGCCGCAGTGGATGGTGAAAATCTTAAAGTTCCTCTGTGTGTACATCACTGACAACCTGAAATGGTCCAGCCACACAGATCGTGCTGAAGAAGGCACAACAGAAATTTGGCTTGGCCCCTAAGACCCTCACGAACATCTGATGCACCATTGAGAGCATCCTGTCGGGCTGTATCATTGCCCTGTACGGCAACTGCACCGTCCGCAACTGCAGGGCTCTCCAGAGGGTTGTGGGATCCGCCCAACACATCACCGGGGGCACACTGCCTACCCTCCAGGACATCTACAGCACCTGATGTCACATGGAGGCCAAGATAACATTAAGGACCTCAGCCACACGATCTACAGCCTGTTCACCCCGCTAGCATCTAGAAGGCAGAGACAGTACAGGCACCTCAAAGCAATAATATTTTGTTCTTAGCCTAGTTTAAAAAACTAACAATACACTGATAACTAATCTCCAGGCCATCAGAATTAACTGACTGACTGTAGTCGATTTAACAAGTGACATCAATAGGGGATAATACACTGCTCAAAAAAATAAAAGGGAACACTTAAATAACACATCCTAGATCTGAACGAATGAAATATTCGTATTAAATACTTTTCTTTACATAGTTGAATGTGCTGACAACAAAATCACACCAAAATTATCAATGGAAATCAAATTTATCAACCCATTGAGGTCTGGATTTGGAGTCACACTCATAATTCAAATGGAAAGCCACACTACAGGCTGATCCAACTTTGATGTAATGTCCTTAAAACAAGTCAAAATGAGGCTCCATAGTGTGTGTGGCCTGCACGTGCCTGTATGACCTCCCTACAACGCCTGGGCATGTTCCTGATGAGGTGGCAGATGGTTTCCTGAGGGATCTCCTCCCAGACCTGGACTAAAGCATCCGCCAACTCCTGGACAGTCTGTGGTGCAACATGATGTCCCAGATGTACTCAATTGGATTCAGGTCTCGGGAACGAGCGGGCCAGTCCATAGCATCAATGCCTTCCTCTTGCAGGAACTGCTGACACACTCCAGCCACATGAAGTCTAGCATTGTCTTGCATTAGGAGGAACCCAGGGCCAACCGCACCAGCAAATGGTCTCAGAAGGGGTCTGAGGATCTCATCTCGGAACCTAATGGCAGTCAGGCTACCTCTGGCGAGCACATGGAGGGCTGTGCGGCCCCCCCAAAGAAATGCCACCCCACACCATGACTGACCCACCGCCAAACCGGTCATGCTGGAGGATGTTGCAGGCAGCAGAACGTTCTCCACGGCGTCTCCAGACTCTGTCACGTCTGTCACATGTGCTCAGTGTGAACCTGCTTTCATCTGAAGAGCACAGGGTGCCAGTGGCGAATTTGCCAATCTTAGTGTTCTCTGGCAAATGCCAAACATCCTGCACGGTGTTGGACTGTAAGCACAACCACCACCTGTGGACGTCGGGCCCTCATACCACCCTCATGGAGTCTGTTTCTGACCGTTTGAGGAGACACATGCACTTGTGGCCTGCTGGAGATCATTTTGCAGGGCTCTGGCAGTGCTCCTCCTGCTCCTCCTTGCACAAAGGGGGAGGTAGCAGTCCTGCTGCTGGGTTGTTGCCCTCCTACGGTCTCCTCCACGTCTCCTGATGTACTGGCCTGTCTCCTGGTAGCGCCTCCATGCTCTGGACACTACGCTGACAGACACAGCAAACCTTCTTGCCACAGCTCGCATTGATGTTCCATCCTGGATGAGCTGCACTACCTGAGCCACGTGTGTGGGTTGTATAGACTCCAGTCTCATGCTACCACTAGTGAAAGCACCGCCAGCATTCAAAAGTGACCAAAACATTAGCCAGGAAGCATAGGAACTGAGAAGTGGTCTGTGGTCACCACCTGCAGAACCACTCGCTTATTGGGGGTGTCTTGCTAATTGCCACCGGTTGTCTATTCCATTTGCACAACAGCATGTGAAATGTATTGTCAATCAGTGTTGCTTCCTAAGTGGACAGTTTGATTTCACAGAAGTGTGATTGACTTGGAGTTACATTGTGTTGTATAAGTGTTCCCTTTATTTTTTTGAGCAGTGTAGCTTTCACCTGGTCAGTCTCATGGAAAGAGCAGGTGTTCCTAATGTCTGGTGTATAACTTTGGTTCAGTACCATTTGATCAGCTGCCTAATGTAGGCTAATAGGCTTGGGACTTTTCTATGATAAATTAACTCTAAACAATCAGTAGTAGTTATTCACCTGCTCAGTGCTCCCCACACAGTAAGCTCGAAGAGTCAAGGGCCGTACTGCACTACATAAAAGCAATTTCATGAGGTAACAGAAAACCATTCACTGTCTGCCTGTAACGCGTCACTTAGTCATTTTCTAATCCCAGCCTAGTGGGGGAAGAGGAAAGGATGGAGTGAGAAAGCGTGATTGTGGAAAACGAACAGGATGTGGGTGAGGGTCGCACTCACTGAGGGTTGAGAGTAGTACTACTCCAAGGACAGAGAGGAGACTAATCGATGGGCTATTAAGCACCCAGGCAAATGTTAGGGGGTTAGAGGCAGCGGACATGAGTCCCTGATCCATTAAACACTCCCTCTTCTTAACAGTGGAACTCAACCTTCCCAAGACTCATGGGTCGTGTTCAGTAGGTACAAAACTGAACAGTAGGCAAAATACTTGTCTAATAAAACACATTTTCCTTTTGTTGCAAAACCTTTTCCATTGCGAACTTGTAATGAACATACCCTGGGCAATACTTAATCTCTTGCCCTCTTCCTTTATCCCCTCTAGTCTACTGTTTGACCTCCTGACCTGAAGAGCCAAGTGGTCTTGTTGTGGCAGGTGACTGTATAGCCATATGCTTAATCAGCCCCTAACAGATTCGAGGTCAGTTTCGAAATTACCCCTCTCCTGGCTGAGGTTATGGATTTGGAGAGGGTAAGCCGATCCTAGATCTGCCATTCGTTCACTTTAAAAACAGGTGCCAGACAGCTGTGGAAAAGCCACAGGATCCAGACGCGACCTTTTCCAGAGCAAGGCAGTGCCCATCCCCCTGCATACTGCTGCGTGGACAGAATGTCAAGTTTGTATGCCCTAGTGCCCTTGCATTCATGAGCACACATGACCGATTATCCTTAGGCTACGCAACAGCGGAGCAGGGAATAGTAACATCTACAGAGCTATGCTTGGATGCTTGTGTGAGATACTGGTGTGTGCAATCTACATGTACAGACTGGTGTGAGGCATTTATATTGACAGGCTTGTGCGATGAGTTGTAGCCCCGTGCTCCAAAGCGCTACAGTAACCTACATTCAAAACAGTTGCTTAAGATCCAGGTGTAATGAAACAAGGGCAGCACTGTATTTGTGCAAAATCGATGCTTTGCATATCGTTTCTATAGAACAGATTCATACGTACACAGTGTCTAAAACAGAAAAGGGACAGGAAACGGCAGAGGAGCTGACCGCTTTGTGACATTGTTGCGATTCAGTCAATTACACCAATATCCGTCATGCTGTTCTGCTGTTCTTCTGATTGGTTCGCCATGGTTTGGACACAGCCGACAACATAGATTAACTCACAATGACAAACTTACGGAAGTGGTCCGGCCGTACATGCCTGGCCACACAAACGCCTCTCCCACAGCGACTCAGCCCAATAATGGCCATTTGTTTCCATATGTTAGCAGGATCAAAACAAAGGCTGCGGAGACTCGAAGGCCTTCAGGTTTCGCTATTATTATACTGTAATAGGGTGCGTCGATGGGACAGAGGGAGCAGGGCCTTGATTGCATGGTAAAGAGCAGCGAAACATGAAAGCGGGCATGCTGTACCTTCAGATGACATGGGGGAATTAGTTGATGACAAGCGGGGTGAGCCGTGTTAGACGAGACGGCATTAAACGGAGGGAGGAAAGGAAGAAAATAATGTTGAGAGGGAAAGAAAATTACAAACTGAGGCACGCAGTGATGAAATGAGCGACAGAATGAACAACATGATGGAAGATAGAGGAGAGAATGGACAGATGACTAAAAGCACATGGAAGCAGATTGCCTTCCTATCAGGGTGAGTTCCACGTAGGGAACGCAAAACGACAGGAGCACTAAATTAAGGCAGGGGAATGGAGAGCGAGAGACTTCTGAAAGGAAGGAGGGAGAGATGGAAGGGAGGGGAGGCGAGGCCTTTCATCTGGGCGTACAGCCTTAACCCTCCATCTCGTCTTCACAGAGACAGAGAGATCCTCACGGAGGGAGTCAAGGAGGGTTGCGACTCCCCATACAGTATTAATTGCTTGGGTGGCACTGTAGTTCAGCGGCTTTGGTATATTTGTTGTGGCTACAAGGGTTTGGTTAGTGTCAACAAGGGATTCAAAGCCAGTACTTGGTTGATATGCCTTAGTGGTGCCATAGATTCACAGCCGGTTTGGAGATACAAAGAACCGACAGGTGTTTTCAAGATGTCACCAAGGAATTCAATGGCTATTAAAAATAATTTATACACTATGTGATGACATCAACAATACAATAGGCTGTAATATCTGTTGGGTTAGCAACTGATCCAGAGACAACCCATTTACTGAGGCCTTGGTTACTATACTATCCTAATGTGTAGAAGGCATCTGCGAGAAACAGTAACTATGCCCTGCCAAGGCTGGGGCCAAAACTGCATGGTTTCATCCCCAAAGGGGGAGAGAGAAGCTGGGACAGGAACATTGTGTGACTGCATTGCACAAGAGCTAGAGTGACAGTCAATGGTCTCCTTTTAGTTATTCAACAACTCTGTTATTATGCATGTTTGAGTCAGACTGCAAGTGAAAAGGTATCCGACCTGCATAGATTTGTCATCTAATATGAGGTGTAACTGCCATTTCATTTGTGACCATTATGACAGAAATTCCCATATGGATGACTCAACACACATGACCTCACCTTAAACAACACCCTAGATTCCTCCCATTCTCAGAGGGAGTCTTAAGGCCCACCAAAATGACAGATGCCCTCACGGGGGAGGGAGGGGAGCAGCGGGAGGGTTGAGAGGGTGCTGGCTAAATTCCTGGTACTGTACATAAACAGAAGGGAGGAGTAAAGGAGGAGAGATGGAGGGACGGGGGTTGGGCAGACAAACCTGCTTAAACAGGACAAGGGCACTGTCTCCAGATAGAGAAAAGGAGAGGATACAGATGCATTAGGGCAGGTATTCCCAAACCGGGGTATGATGATTCACATTTAAAATTATTATTTGTTTTAAATACGTAAAAAAGAAAGAGCCTAGTTTCACTGCCAAAAATAAAATGAAACCACCTAGGTATTCAGCAAAATAACATCAAATACAGCTAGCCTAGTCAAATAGTTATCATCCAATCACATTAACCGTTACACTCTCGCAGAAATCCACTAACGTGGCCAAACGTAGCTGCTGCTCATTCAGTTTGCTCGAAAATTGATATTTTTTTAAAACTATTTAAGGCCCGCATCCATAGACACATACCAGCTCTACTGGTAGTACTGCTACTACCAGCAGTACTACACCTGCACCTGTCGACAACACAAGTTGTTCTGCTTCCACGACCACATCCAATGTTAGCATCAGTAATTCTACATTTGTTGTTAGCACAGCTAGCATGGACACTGACAGTTGTGAATCTGATGCAACCGAAGAGCTACTGCCCCCTTACCAGGGAAAGCACTGAACAGACAAGGACGTTGGACCATTGAATCGCAAATATGATGACAAATAAATTGATTTGGGGTTCACTTCTATTGGAAGTAGTGCCTTTCCTCAGCCACAGTGTGTTATATGTGCAAAATACCATCTCACAACTCGATGAAACAGTCACTCTTGGGCAGACATTTAGAAACAAAAACATGCCAATATGAAAAATAAGCCATGTGAGTTTGAGCGAGAATTAAGACAACTTTTGGGTAGTAAGACATGTATAAAAGCAAGAGATACCATTAATAAGAAGGGTCTGGAAGAGTCTTATATGGTGACCTACCGAGTGGCTAAAACAGGCAAGCCCCATATTACTGTGGAGGACTTTATTCTTCCTGCTGCTGCAGATCTGTCTGGGACAATGCTGGGGGAAAAGGCCAAAAATAAACTATACAGACAATGCCTTCATCAAACACTGTTTCATGAAGCATAAGTGACATGGCAGGAGATGTTTTGAAAGAACGACTGCTTTGCATACAAGCAAAAGCCATCCGTTAAAGCTGGATGAGTCAACAGACATGGCAGGCCTGGCACAGCTCCTGGTATATGTCCGTTACATTTATGGGGGCAGGGGCAACAGGAAAGGATATTTGTAAAGTATTCGACAGCTTTGTGACAAATGGACTTTGGTGGTCAAGATGTGTTGGTATCTGTACTGATGGCACAAAAGCAATGACAGGGAGACATAGTGGAGTGGTAACGCACGTGCAAGCAGTTGCTCCCAACACCACTTGGGTACACTGCAGCATCCACCGAGAGGCTCTTGCTGCCAAAGGAATGCCTGACAGCTTGAAAGACGTTTTGGACACTACAGTGAAACAGTACAGTTAACTTCTTTAAAGCAAGGCCCCTGAACTCTCGTGTATCTTCTGCATTATGCAACGATATGGGCAGCGACCATGTAACGCTTTGACAACATACAGAAGTGCTCTGGTTATCAAGGGGCAAAGAATTTACACATTTTTTTAAACTGAGAGACGAGCTCAAAGTTCTCTTTACTGACCATTATTTTCACTTGTCTGTCTGCTTGTACGATGACGAGTTTCTCACGTGACTGGCCTATCTGGGTGACAAACTCACTCATTCTTATGGTTTAATAAAATGTATCATAGTGTCTGTGGCAGGCTTACAATGATGGCAAAAAACAACATTTGAGTGTGCGCTGACCCTGGTGCTAGAGGGGGTACGCAGCTGGAGGTTGAATGTTTGAAGGGCTACGGGACTATAAAAAGTTGGTTAACCACTGCATTAGGGGATTGGTGGACTCATTTACCTGGGGTATGTTCAGTAGGGAACACAGTAGCAAAACATTCTGGAACAGAAAGAAAATTAGCATTTGTTACTGGACAAGTTCAGGTAGAACATTCCCCTTTCACAGTTTCAAAATGTTTTTGCCCTACTGAACACAACCCCGCAGTGTGTGTGCCAGAAGCATAGCACGCGAGGCCAGCTGTTAAAACAGCTCTACGACGCCTCAAGCTACCAGCACATCTGCTAACTTAGTCGACAACCCTTTTCCCTAATCTAATATCATAACTCACCTTGCCAGTTGCCAAACTACCCAATCCCCTTGTTCCGAGGCTCCCATCCAATCTCACTCTGTTTTGTTGCGACCCATTTGTCTCCAATATATTGACATCGGCTTCTTATCCAGTACAATTGATTATTTCACCCCCTAGGGCAATTAAGATTAATAGTTTAAGGAAACCCTATTTCTCTGCCAATGTGTAACTATGGCAACGTACTATAGGCCATTCTTTCATCTCGTTTTGCATTATGGGCCGTCAGACGTTTTTTTGCAGGTGGGGAAACGGAACAGTAATGTTATGTTACATTTATTAATTTGATATTTGAGCCCCGTGCCGCCTGCCCTGCCCAGACTCATGGGAGGGCAGCAGCAGTCACAGCTATGGCTGGGAGAGGCCTGTTCACTAGTCCTGGCTCACCCAGGGAGGCAGGAATGGGGCCCAGCATGGATGGGAGAGGCCTGTTCACTAGTCCTGGCTCACCCAGGGAGGCAGGAACGGGGCCCAGCATGGATGGAGAGACAGGCTGGCTGTCACACACACAGTGACATACTGCTTCTCCTGTCGTCAAACACAAGCAACATGCTCTCACACACACAGTGACATACTGCTTCTCCTGTCGTCAAACACAAGCAACATGCTCTCACACAGTGACATACTGCTTCTCCTGTCGTCAAACACAAGCAACATGCTCTCACACACAGTGACATACTGCTTCTCCTGTCATCAAACACAAGCAACATGATCTCACACACAGTGACATACTGCTTCTCCTGTCATCAAACACAAGCAACATGATCTCACACACACAGTGACATACTGCTTCTCCTGTCATCAAACACAAGCAACATGATCTCACACACACAGTGACATACTGCTTCTCCTGTCATCAAACACAAGCAACATGATCTCAGTGACATACTGCTTCTCCTGTCGTCAAACACAAGCAACATGCTCTCACACACAGTGACATACTGCTTCTCCTGTTGTCAAACACAAGCAACATGATCTCACACAGTGACATACTGCTTCTCCTGTCGTCAAACACAAGCAACATGCTCTCACACACAGTGACATACTGCTTCTCCTGTCATCAAACACAAGCAACATGATCTCACACACAGTGACATACTGCTTCTCCTGTCATCAAACACAAGCAACATGATCTCACACACACAGTGACATACTGCTTCTCCTGTCATCAAACACAAGCAACATGATCTCACACACACAGTGACATACTGCTTCTCCTGTCATCAAACACAAGCAACATGATCTCACACACAGTGACATACTGCTTCTCCTGTTGTCAAACACAAGCAACATGATCTCACACACAGTGACATACTGCTTCTCCTGTCGTCAAACACAAGCAACATGATCTCAGTGACATACTGCTTCTCCTGTCGTCAAACACAAGCAACATGCTCTCACAGTGACATACTGCTTCTCCTGTCATCAAACACAAGCAAAATGCTCTCACAGTGACATACTGCTTCTCCTGTCATCAAACACAAGCAACATGCTCTCTCACACAGTGACATACTGCTTCTCCTGTCATCAAACACAAGCAACATGCTCTCACAGTGATATACTGCTTCTCCTGTCATCAAACACAAGCAACATGCTCTCACACAGTGACATACTGCTTCTCCTGTCATCAAACACAAGCAACATGCTCTCACACACAATGACATACTGCTTCTCCTGTCATCAAACACAAGCAACATGCTCTCACAGTGATATACTGCTTCTCCTGTCGTCAAACACAAGCAACATGCTCTCACAGTGACATACTGCTTCTCCTGTCGTCAAACACAAGCAACATGCTCTCTCACACACAGTGACATCCTGCTTCTCCTGTCATCAAACACAAGCAACATGCTCTCTCACACAGTGACATCCTGCTTCTCCTGTCATCAAACACAAGCAACATGCTCTGACAGTGATATACTGCTTCTCCTGTCATCAAACACAAGCAACATGCTCTCACACAGTGACATCCTGCTTCTCCTGTCGTCAAACACAAGCAACATGCTCTCACACACAGTGACATACTGCTTCTCCTGTCATCAAACACAAGCAACATGCTCTCACACACAGTGACATACTGCTTCTCCTGTCGTCAAACACAAGCAACATGCTCTCACACACAGTGACATACTGCTTCTCCTGTCATCAAACACAAGCAACATGCTCTCACACAGTGATATACTGCTTCTCCTGTCGTCAAAAACAAGCAACATGATCTCAGTGACATACTGCTTCTCCTGTCGTCAAACACAAGCAACATGCTCTCACACAGTGATATACTGCTTCTCCTGTCATAAAAACACAAGCAACATGCTCTCACACAGTGATATACTGCTTCTCCTGTCATCAAACACAAGCAACATGCTCTCACAGTGATATACTGCTTCTCCTGTCATCAAACACAAGCAACATGATCTCACAGTGACATACTGCTTCTCCTGTCATCAAACACAAGCAACATGATCTCAGTGACATATTGCTTCTCCTGTTGTCAAACACAAGCAACATGATCTCAGTGACATACTGCTTCTCCTGTCGTCAAACACAAGCAGCATGATCTCAGTGACATACTGCTTCTCCTGTCGTCAAACACAAGCAAGGTGATCTCAGTGACATACTGCTTCTCCTGTCATCAAACACAAGCAACATGATCTCACACACAGTGACATACTGCTTCTCCTGTTGTCAAACAAGCAACATGATCTCAGTGACATACTGCTTCTCATGTCATCAAACACAAGCAACATGATCACACACACAGTGACATACTGCTTCTCCTGTCGTCAAACACAAGCAACATGATCTCACACACAGTGACATACTGCTTCTCCTGTCGTCAAACACAAGCAACATGCTCTCACACACAGTGACATACTGCTTCTCCTGTCATCAAACACAAGCAACATGATCTCACACACACAGTGACATACTGCTTCTCCTGTCATCAAACACAAGCAACATGATCTCACACACAGTGACATACTGCTTCTCCTGTCATCAAACAAGCAACATGATCTCACACACAGTGACATACTGCTTCTCCTGTCATCAAACACAAGCAACATGATCTCACACACAGTGACATACTGCTTCTCCTGTCATCAAACACAAGCAACATGCTCTCACACACACAGTGACATCCTGCTTCTCCTGTCATCAAACACAAGCAACATGATCTCACACACAGTGACATACTGCTTCTCCTGTCATCAAACACAAGCAACATGATCTCACACACAGTGATATACTGCTTCTCCTGTCATCAAACACAAGCAACATGATCTCACACACAGTAACATACTGCTTCTCCTGTCATCAAACACAAGCAACATGATCTCACAGTGACATACTGCTTCTCCTGTCGTCAAACACAAGCAACATGCTCTCACACAGTGATATACTGCTTCTCCTGTCATCAAACACAAGCAACATGCTCTCACAGTGATATACTGCTTCTCCTGTCATCAAACACAAGCAGCATGATCTCAGTGACATACTGCTTCTCCTGTCATCAAACACAAGCAACATTATCACAGTGATATACTGCTTCTCCTGTCATCAAACACAAGCAACATGCTCTCACACAGTGATATACTGCTTCTCCTGTCATCAAACACAAGCAACATGATCTCACAGTGACATACTGCTTCTCCTGTCATCAAACACAAGCAACATTATCACAGTGATATACTGCTTCTCCTGTCATCAAACAAGCAACATGCTCTCACACACAGTGACATACTGCTTCTCCTGTCATCAAACACAAGCAACATGCTCTCACACAGACAGTGACATACTGCTTCTCCTGTCATCAAACACAAGCAACATGATCTCTCACACAGTGACATACTGCTTCTCCTGTCATCAAACACAAGCAACATGCTCTCACACACACACAGTGACATACTGCTTCTCCTGTCATCAAACACAAGCAACATGATCTCACACACAGTGACATACTGCTTCTCCTGTCATCAAACACAAGCAACATGATCTCACACACAGTGACATACTGCTTCTCCTGTCAAACACAAGCAACATGATCTCACACACAGTGACATACTGCTTCTCCTGTCATCAAACACAAGCAACATGATCTCACACACAGTGACATACTGCTTCTCCTGTCATCAAACACAAGCAACATGATCTCACACACAGTGACATACTGCTTCTCCGGTCATCAAACACAAGCAACATGATCTCACACACAGTGACATACTGCTTCTCCTGTCATCAAACACAAGCAACATGATCTCACACACAGTGACATACTGCTTCTCCGGTCATCAAACACAAGCAACATGATCTCACACACAGTGACATACTGCTTCTCCTGTCATCAAACACAAGCAACATGATCTCACACACAGTGACATACTGCTTCTCCTGTCATCAAACACAAGCAACATGATCTCACACACAGTGACATACTGCTTCTCCTGTCGTCAAACACAAGCAACATGATCTCTCACACACAGTGACATACTGCTTCTCCTGTCATCAAACACAAGCAACATGATCTCACACAGTGACATACTGCTTCTCCTGTCATCAAACACAAGCAACATGATCTCACACACACAGTGACATACTGCTTCTCCATATCGTTAAAACAAATCCAACAAATTCACTCGACTTTGTTCTGGGTCCACACAAAAAGAGAAGATAGAACGAAGACCGAAACCTAACAGAGCTCCACCCTCCCTCTTTGCAAGTTACAGGCAAGCCTATGGGACAAATGTCCACTCCCAAAATTCAAAAGATGCAAACACGTGCAAAATCTTGATTTGTCCAAAGCACTAGAACTAACGCTGCTCATTATCTCACGCGCCGTTGTATCATGACAGATCTACGCTACCATTAATGTTAATGTAGTCTGTCCACGAGAGATTAGGTGTGGCGCCGTACTGTATAGGGTGTATCCCAATAGTCTAAAACAGTAGTTCCCAAACTTGTTATAGTCCCACACCCCTTCAAACATTCAACCTCCAGCTGCATACCCCCTCTTGCACCAGGGTCAGCTGTACCCCCTCTTGCACCAGGGTCAGCTGTACCCCCTCTTGCACCAGGGTCAGCTGTACCCCCTCTTGCACCAGGGTCAGCTGTACCCCCTCTTGCACCAGGGTCAGCTGTACCCCCTCTTGCACCAGGGTCAGCTGTACCCCCTCTTGCACCAGGGTCAGCTGTACCCCCTCTTGCACCAGGGTCAGCTGTACCCCCTCTTGCACCAGGGTCAGCTGTACCCCCTCTTGCACCAGGGTCAGCTGTACCCCCTCTTGCACCAGGGTCAGCTGTACCCCCTCTTGCACCAGGGTCAGCTGTACCCCCTCTTGCACCAGGGTCAGCTGTACCCCCTCTTGCACCAGGGTCAGCACACTCAAATGTTTTTTTGACATCAATTTAAGCCTGCCACACACACAAAACATAAGAATTAGTGTGAGTTGTCACAGCCCGGCTTGTGAGAAGTGACAGAGCTCTTCTAGGACTAGGGCACAAATATTAATATAATATCAATAATTTCACTCCTTATTTAGCCATCTTACATTTAAAACATTTGTTCAAAATTTGTGAATAACTCACCACAGGTTAATGATAAGTGTGTGCTTGAAAGGATGTACACAACTTTGCAATGTTGGGTTGTATTGGAGTCTCGGTCTTAAATCATTTTACACAGTCTGTGCTTGTATTTCGCTTTCATGCCAGTGAGGGCCCAGAATCCACTCTCACATAGATACATGGCTAGCATCAGTGTCTTAACAGCGCAGTCCTATCCAGAAATCTGGCAGTGTCTTCTGATTAAATTACATTTTCACAGAACCCCTTGTTGCAATTTCAATGAGGCTCTTGTGCCGATATCGGTAAGTGGACTGGAGGCAGGGTTTGAAAGGGATAATGAATCCAGTTGTTTGTGTCGTCCGTTCCGGGAAAGTACCTGCGTAATTGCTCACCCAGCTGCTTTCCGATATCACATTTGACATGGTAGCCACTTTAGACCATTACTGAGACACCCGTAGAGTTGCTGGAACATCCCAGCGAGAGAGCGACCAGAGCCCCAGTGAATAACCTGTCTCCTGACCCCTCCTGTCTCAGCCTCCAGTATTTATGCTGCAGTAGTTTGTGTGTTGGGGGGCTAGGGTCAGTACTTCTCTCCTATTCGGTGTCCTGTGTGAATGTAAGTGTGCTCTCTCTAATTCTCTTTCTTTCTCTCTCTCGGAGGACCTGAGCCCTAGGACCATGCCTCAGGGCTACCTGACATGATGACTCCTTGCTGTCCCCAGTTCACCTGGCTGTGCTGCTGCTCCAGTTTCAACTGTTCTGCCTTATTATTATTGGACCATGCTGGTCATTTATGAACATTTGAACATCTTGGCCATGTTCTGTTATAATCTCCACCCGGCACAGCCAGAAGAGGACTGGCCACCCCACATAGCCTGGTTCCTCTCTAGGTTTCTTCCTAGGTTTTGGCCTTTCTAGGGAGTTTTTCCTAGCCACCGTGCTTCTACACCTGCATTTCTTGCCGTTTGGGGTTTTAGGCTGGGTTTCTGTACAGCACTTTGAGATACCAGCTGTTGTACGAAGGGCTATATAAATAAATTTGATTTTGATTTGATAACCCCTGCCCTGGAGGCAATAACCCATGTGACTCAGTAGACTAGGGGGCAGCGAGAGAGAGTGTGACTCAGTAGACTAGGGGGCAGCGAGAGAGAGAGTGACTCAGTAGACTAGGGGGCAGCGAGAGAGAGAGTGACTCAGTAGACTAGGGGGCAGCGAGAGAGAGTGTGACTCAGTAGACTAGGGGGCAGCGAGAGAGAGTGTGACTCAGTAGACTAGGGGGCAGCGAGAGAGAGAGTGACTCAGTAGACTAGGGGGCAGCGAGAGAGAGAGTGACTCAGTAGACTAGGGGGCAGCGAGAGAGAGAGTGACTCAGTAGACTAGGGGGCAGCGAGAGAGAGAGTGACTCAGTAGACTAGGGGGCAGCGAGAGAGAGAGTGACTCAGTAGACTAGGGGGCAGCGAGAGAGAGAGTGACTCAGTAGACTAGGGGGCAGCGAGAGAGAGAGTGACTCAGTAGACTAGGGGGCAGCGAGAGAGAGAGTGACTCAGTAGACTAGGGGGCAGCGAGAGAGAGTGACTCAGTAGACTAGGGGGCAGCGAGAGAGAGAGTGACTCAGTAGACTAGGGGGCAGCGAGAGAGAGAGTGACTCAGTAGACTAGGGGGCAGCGAGAGAGAGTGACTCAGTAGACTAGGGGGCAGCGAGAGAGAGTGACTCAGTAGACTAGGGGGCAGCGTGAGAGTGTGACTCAGTAGACTAGGGGGCAGCGAGAGAGAGAGTGACTCAGTAGACTAGGGGGCAGCGAGAGAGAGAGTGACTCAGTAGACTAGGGGGCAGCGTGAGAGAGCGACTCAGTAGACTAGGGGGCAGCGTGAGAGAGAGTGACTCAGTAGACTAGGGGGCAGTGTGAGAGAGTGACTCAGTAGACTAGGGGGCAGTGTGAGAGAGAGTGACTCAGTAGACTAGGGGGCAGCGTGAGAGAGTGACTCAGTAGACTAGGGGGCAGCGTGAAATAGTGTGACTCAGTAGACTAGGGGGCAGCGTGAGAGAGTGTGACTCAGTAGACTAGGGGGCAGCGTGAGAGCGTGTGACTCAGTAGACTAGGGGGCAGCGTGAGAGAGTGACTCAGTAGACTAGGGGGCAGCGAGAGAGAGAGTGACTCAGTAGACTAGGGGGCAGCGAGAGAGAGAGTGACTCAGTAGACTAGGGGGCAGCAAGAGAGAGAGTGACTCAGTAGACTAGGGGGAAGCGAGAGAGAGAGTGACTCAGTAGACTAGGGGGCAGCGAGAGAGAGTGACTCAGTAGACTAGGGGGCAGCGAGAGAGAGAGTGACTCAGTAGACTAGGGGGCAGCGTGAGAGTGTGACTCAGTAGACTAGGGGGCAGCGAGAGAGAGCGACTCAGTAGACTAGGGGGCAGCGTGAGAGCGTGTGACTCAGTAGACTAGGGGGCAGTGTGAGAGAGTGACTCAGTAGACTAGGGGGCAGCGAGAGAGAGTGACTCAGTAGACTAGGGGGCAGCGTGAGAGAGTGTGACTCAGTAGACTAGGGGGCAGTGTGAGAGAGTGTGACTCAGTAGACTAGGGGGCAGCGTGAGAGAGTGACTCAGTAGACTAGGGGGCAGCGGGAAATAGTGTGACTCAGTAGACTAGGGGGCAGCGTGAAATAGTGTGACTCAGTAGACTAGGGGGCAGTGTGAGAGAGTGACTCAGTAGACTAGGGGGCAGCGTGAGAGAGTGTGACTCAGTAGACTAGGGGGCAGTGTGAAATAGTGTGACTCAGTAGACTAGGGGGCAGCGTGAGAGCGTGTGACTCAGTAGACTAGGGGGCAGTGTGAAATAGTGTGACTCAGTAGACTAGGGGGCAGCGTGAGAGAGTGACTCAGTAGACTAGGGGGCAGCGAGAGATAGTGTGACTCAGTAGACTAGGGGGCAGTGTGAGAGAGTGACTCAGTAGACTAGGGGGCAGTGTGAGAGAGTGACTCAGTAGACTAGGGCTGCATCCCAAATGGCACCATACTACTTTTGACCAGGACCCATAATTCTCTGGTCAACAGCAGCGCAATATATATAATATGGAAAGCAATTTGAGACACAGTGGGAAACCTAATCCAATAACAGACCGGCAGGACCCAATGGCCACTTTTCATCGATACTCAATTTCAGCTCCTCGCAAAACAAGTCGTTCACTGATTCGATTTGTCGAGTGATGCCTTTTGTGCAAAGCGGCTCTTCAGATCTTAGGTGATTGCATTGTATTGTGTATGTGAGGGGAGAGGTTTTTTAAACTATAAACAGTGCCTTCGTTTTTCCCCCTCGAGTTCATTCAAATGCGTATCTGCCAGCCACAAATGTCACTGCCCGGTAAATCACTTTGCATGCCCGGTGCTGTTCACAAATGTCACTGGCCCGTAAATCACTTTGCATTCCCGGTGGTGGTGCAGTCACGGGATAGGCTGCCTTACCTGGTTGTCTTGGAAACCGTCGTCCTATTGGGTTTGGCCGTGACTGCAGTGCTGGAAGGCTTGGGGGCAGCTGAGGCTGCAAGTCTGGAAGCTGGAGGAGAGGGAGAGCAAATGAGAAAGTGCATGAAGAGAGAGATAGGGGAGGAAAAAGGTGGAATGAAGATGAGGGGTGGGAGTGAAGATGGATGACTGGGATGAAAGATTGGTGTAGTAGGAGTTGAGAGCAAATGTGTCTGCAGCCAAGCACAGGTGGGTTTGTGTGAGCTCTAAAATACATAGGACAGTGACGAAAGACTCAACATGGGACAAAGGAAAACAAAAAGCTGTGTCTAACCAAAACATGATTAACAAGACTAAATACTCGGCAGTATGTTTGTGTGTATAGTCCTCACCTGTGGTTTTGGGTCTGGCCCCAGCCCCATTAATGGGACCAGCAGCAGGAGGTCTCCTCGTTGGAGTGCCAGGACCCATCGCCGCAGTCCTGGTAGCAGAGGTGGACCTGGGGACTCCGACAGCCTTCCTGTCAGCCACCTTAGTTTGGGTCCTGACAGTGGAAGCGGCGGCCGGCCCCACGTACCTCTTCGTGGCTGCAGCTGACGCCGATGCTCCGGCTGCGATAGTGGTGGTCTTTTTGTCCAAAGCTGCTTTCTTGGCCAGGTCACTAGCTGTGGACTTTAAGCCATTGGCCATGTGGCTTGGGGCCGTGCCCGGACGAGAAGTGCTGGGTCCTGACGCCGGACCCGCTGTGACCTTGGTGCCAGCTGTGCCTGGCCGCTGTTTAGCCAAGCCCACGGTCTTAGCCTTGGGTTTAGCTGCTGCCTTGCCATTGACCTCCTTGGACACAGGGGGCGCTGTAGGGTTTTCAGGCTGCGCTGTGCTGTTTTGGGTGGCTTCGGGCTGTGATGGAGGGGACGGGGAATTTGAAGGGGCTGGCTGGGCGGGCATCTCGTCGGTGGCCATCCCCTGGGCCGAGGGTTCGGCTCCTACAGCTTCTGTGGGCTCCATGGCAACCCCATCCGGTTTCATCCCTTGTAGGCCCGGCAACGGTCTCACTCACCGGATCACAAACACACTGAAACCGGAGTGGAACCAACGTCTTGTCAACAACCTCACAGATCTGAATGGGGAGAAGAGAGATTCCCAAATGTTGACATTGAAATTGGTGTGAGAAAAAAAAAAAAAGTGTTTGTTTATCATAGAACTACAAATACTGGTAGCAGAAGTCAAGTATATTATCAGAATGGCCACACATGAAACCATGCAGTCGGAGACAAGTAGTTTAAAAAAAAACACACAAAAAAAGAACCAACGGAAACATCATGAGGCACATGGTCTCGCCGAGGAATTCGAAACTACTGGAAAAACAGGAGAGCAGCCAGGGAAACCAACATGAAGATTTGTCACTCACACTGTATTGCCATCAGACAGCGTGAGGATCACAGAGACTGAGAACAGAGACATTTACAATCCATGACTAAAACTGGTATTGTCAGAGTACTATAAAAAAAGTTTGACATGCAATAAGAGAAAACAAAATGTCCTCCAGCATATATGGAGAGTGAGGAAGAGAGACCGCAAGGCCTTACAAAATCGACAGACCGAGACAGGAAAACCAGGACCACACATCCCATTTATTTGTGATTCTGCTGCCCAGATACTTACCACGATGACAGCCAGCGATTACTAAGAAAAGTCATACACTGGTTCTGGAAGGCCTCAATGGACAATACTGTGTGAAACAAATGTAGGCCGTGGATGGACATTGGGGTGGGGGGAGGGTGTGCTGGATGAGCAGGATCTGGGGCTCATTAGCCTTGCTGGAGCCCCTCAAACCCTGGCAGGCTGCCTTCCCAAGCCAACGTGGCCTCCTCTCCCCATTGCTGCTTTTTCCTCATATACTCTACTTTCCACCCACCACCCCTCCCTATTTGAAGCCCTCCCACCCACTACTCCAGCTCTCCCTGTCCAACTGCCCCTCTACCCCAGCACCAACAACAATAGTTCATTTCACTTCAGTATACCCCCCTTCCCCTCACTCCTTTTATTCTTCGCCACTTGTTCCTCTTTCCACTATTCTACCCCCTCGATACACTATAAGATATGTTCAGTCAACAGATGGTCTGAGCAGAAATCTGTGTTTGGAGCTCAACAAACAGGCTTGGCAAGAGAGGAGGAAGAGAGCGCGCAAGAGTGGAGCACACGCAGGAGAGAGCAAGAGATGGAAAGGGAAGGAGAGCAAGAAGAGGGAGAGCGTAACAAAGAGGGAGTGAGTTAAGGGCGCAACAGAAGAAATGGAAGGGAGAGCAAGTGGGGGAAGGGAGAGAGGAATGGAAGAGGGGACTGGGAGAGCAGAGACACTTACGCAGAAGCCATCTGACTGAGGTCATCATTAATAGTTTGACTGAAACGTCAGTGGAGCAGATGGGGAAACCTAGAGGCCAAGCAGCAACTCTATTCGGTTACTTACACTTCAAGTCGGAAGTTTACATACACTTAGATTAGTCATTAAAACCCATTTTTCAACCACTCCACAAATTTCTTGTTAACAAACTATAGTTTTGGCAAGTCAGATAGGACATCTACTTTATGCATGACAAATCATTTTTTCCAACAATTGTTTACAGAGATTATTTAATTTACAATTCACAGTATCACAATGCCAGTGGGTCAGAAGTCTACATACACTAAGATGCCTGTGCCTTTAAACAGCTTGGAAAATAACAGAAAATTATGTCATGGCTTTAGAAGCTTCTGATAGGCAAATTGATATCATTTGAATTAATTGGAGGTGTACCTGTGGATGTATTTCAAGGCCTACCTTCAAAAACTCAGTACCACTTTGCTTGACATTATGGGAAAATCAAAAGAAATCAGCCAAGACATCAGAAAAAAAATGTAGACCTCCACAAGTCTGGTTCACCCTTGGGAGCAATTTCCAAATGCCTGAAGGTACCACGTTCATCTGTACAAACAATAGCACTCAAGTATAAACACCATGGGACCACACAGCCATCATACCACTCAGGAAGGAGACACGTTCCGTCTCCTAGAGATGAACGTACTTTGGTAAGAAAAGTGCAAATCAATCCCAGAACAGCAAAGGGCCTTGTGAAGATGGGAGGAAACATGTATAAAGATATTTATATCCACAGTAAAACGAGTCCTATATCGACATAACCTGAAAAGCCACACAGCAAGGAAGAAGTCACTGCTCAAAAACCGCCATAAAAAAAGCCAGACTACGGTTTGCAACTGCACATGGAGACAAAGATTCGTACTCTTTGGACAAATGTCCTCGTCTGATGAAGCAAATAGAACTGTTTGGCCATAATGACCATCTTTATGTTTGGAAGAAAAAGAGGGACGCTCGCAAGCCGAACATCACCATCCCAACTGTGAAGCATGGGGGTGGCAGCTTCATGTTGTGGGGGTGCTTTGCTGCAGGTGCACTTCACAAAATAGATGGCAGCATGAGGAAGGAAAATGTGGATATAGTGAAGCAACATCTCAAGATGTAAGTCAGGAAGTTAAGCTTGGTCGCAAATGAGTCTTCTAAATGGACAATGACCCCAAGCATACTTCCAAAGTTGTGGTAAAATGGCTTAAGGACAACAAGTCAAGGTATTGGAGTGGCCATCACAAAGCCCTGACCTCAATCCTATAGAACAGGGGTGTCAAAGTCAAATGGACGGAGGGCCAAATAAAAAATGTAGCTACAAGCCGAGGGCCGGACTGTTCGAATGTTCATTGAAAAATTTTTAAATGACGCATATAGTCTAGTGAACCTAATTGAACCTACTGAAAACCTAACAAATATATTCCAATATGATCAGATAAATAAAGCAATATTTTCTTATGGCTCTGTCAGTAATCTTTAATTTTCAACAGACACAAAAGACAAATTTCCTTTATATAAAAATCCCCATAACATGAACATTAAATGAAAGAAACCGGTATTCAAGGCACCATCAGTAGCCTATATTTTCTATTTTAGCAAAAGTGGGCTAAATTTACTTCAAAGAAAAAAACAATAATAGCAATTTTCTATCATCCACTCAACTGAAATATTTTTAAAATATAATTGGATTGAAATACAATAAAATAAAGTGCAAAAATCTATTAATCAAAAACAACACTTTGTTTAAGGAGAAGTAACATGCAGTGAAAACAAATATTAAACTTTAACTTTTAAACTTGAACTGAGTAAAAACTCTAAATATGTGATTGCACAGTAATGTTCACTTGTTTGAGGTTGAGGGTGATACTTGGTGGTGTCCCATCTTTTCCACAAGTTCATCAATGTTCGGGGTAAGGCTCTGAGCTGAGGAAATCCTCAGAATTGAGTGGAGGTGTTCAGCAGTAAGTCGACTTCTGTGTGATGTTTTGTTCAAGTTCATCAAAGAAAACAGTTGTTCACACAGGTATGTGCTGCCAAACATAGACAACGTTTGAGCAGCCTGGATGCGCAGCTGGGGCATTGTGTCGGGAGGAAACGGGCGAACTCCGCAGCACCCACTGCCGCATATTTTGCCCTCAGTGCATCATTGCATTGGAGGTCAATCAACTCCATTTGGAGGTTTGGTGGTGAGCTTTCCACGTCAACAGCAAATGGGTTACCGAGCAGTTCCAACCTGCTTTTTTGTGCTTCAAAGTCAGCAAATCGGCGTCGAAAGTCAGCGGCAAGCATACCTATTTTATCAGCCAACTGTGCGCTCGGGAACGCACTGGTAGAGAGCTTCTCTTTCATGGTCTGGCAGCTGGGAAAGTGGCTCAAATTTTCTTTCCGCATCTGCGTCTCCCACAGAGTCAGTTTGGTTTTAAATGCCTTCACTGTACTGTACATATCAGAGATGACACGATCCCGACCCTGCAGCTGCAAGTTCATTGCATTCAGATGACTCGTAATGTCACACAGAAAAGCCATTTCACACAGAAACATTTCGTCTCGGAGTTGTGTTGTGTCTTTCCCTTTGCTGTCCAAGAACAGACAAATCTCCTCACGAAGCTCGAAACATCTTTGAAGCACCTTTCCCTGGCTTAGCCATCGCACCTCTGTGTGATAAGGCAAATCACCATGCTCCGTTTCTAACTCCGTCAGAAATGCCTTGAACTGGCGGTGATTCAAACCTTTGGCTCTGATAAAGTTAACTGTGCGCGTGATGATGCTCATTACATGCTCCATTTTCAAGGCTTTACCGCACAACGCTTCCTGGTGTATGATACAATGATAAGCTGTCAGCTCACCTGTCGCGTTTTCCTCTTGCATCTTTTCCCGTATCTTCGCCACCAGTCCGCTCCTGTGTCCACACATCGCAGGTGCTCCGTCGGTTGTCAAACCCACGAGTTTTTCCCAAGGCAGCTCCATCTCATTTACACATCTTGACACCTCTTCATACAAATCATGCCCCGTAGTTGTGCCATGCATAGGACGTAAAGCCAAAAACTCCTCTGTCACGCTTAGGCTGGAGTCCACTCCGCGGATGAAAATTGACAACTGGGCAATGTCAGAAATGTCGGTGCTCTCATCCACAGCCAAGGAATATGCAATGAAATCTTTTCCCTTTTTCACAAGCTGCTCTTTTAGATTGATGGACAACTGGTCTACTCTCTCGGCAATGGTGTTTCTGCTCAGACTCACATTTAAAAAGAGTTGCCTTTTTCTGGGCAAACTTCGTCACAAACTTTAATCATGCAGTTTTTGATGAAATCCCCCTCCGTAAATGGCCGGGCTGATTTAGCGATCTCTTCTGCCAAAATAAAACTGGCCTTGACAGCAGCCTGGCCTTGTGATTTGGCTTTTTTGAACAGAGCCTGTCGAGATTTGAGGCCTCGTTTTAATTCCTCTGCCTTTTGTAGCCTTTGTTCCATGTCCATATTCTTGTTTTTGTCCGCGTGTTTCGTTTCATAATGTCGTCTCAGATTATACTCTTTCAGTACCGCCACACTTTCTCCACACAGAAGACACACAGGTTTTCCAGCTACCTCCGTGAACAAATACTCCGACTCCCACCTTGTTTGAAACCCCGGTTCTCAGTGTCCACCTTCCGTTTTGCCATTTTTGATGGGTATCTGAAAGTTAATTTTACTGTGATGCTGACAACTGCTGTGCCAATAAATATTGAAATGAAGCAGCCTACTGCTCGGTGCGTCACCGTTGCATTGTGGGAAATGTAGTATTGGTGCGTGTAAAAGATCTGCGGGCTGCCGGCTTGCTGCGGTCTGCGGGCCGATTCTAATAATAAATCAAGATCATCCCAGGGGCCGTAAAAAACCTTCTCGCGGGCCGGATGTGGCCCGCGGGCCTTGACTCTGACATATGTGCTATAGAACATTTGTGGGCAGAACTGAAAAAGCATGTGCGAGCAAGGAGGCATATAAACCTGACTGTTACACCAGCTCTGTCAGGAGGAATGGGCCAATATTCACCCAACTTATTGTGAGAAGCTTGTAGAAGGCTACCCAAAACATTTGACCCAAGTTAAACAATTTACCAATTGAGTACATGTCAACTTCTGACCCACTGGGAATGTGATGAAAGAAATAAAAGCTGAAATAAAATTCACTACTATTATTCTGACATTTCACATTAAGATAAACTGATCTAAGACGGGGACATTTTACTAGGATTAAATGTCAGGAATTGTGAAGCATTTAGTTTAAATGTATTTTGCTAAAGTGTATGTAAACTTCCGACTTCAACAGTATTAATGTTGACACATACCATAGAGTGGAACACCTTGTCCCCAACTCCCCACACGAACCTCAGTTTGCTACTTATTCACACATTTTTATGTTTACAGAGGAATTTCTTTCCTTCAATACCGTTTGGCCTTGACCTGTTTGAGCGACACACGAGGCCTAACAGCCTTTTAGTCTAAGACAGGGTCAATTGGCAAATGACCGGACTAAAAAGGCAAATTAACAAGCAAATCACTTGCGGGGATCCTGTGGAACTCGCTGGGCCAGTTCGATAGTGGACGGCCAATAGAACTAATACCAACACCTCTCCCCCAAAACACATGCACCCCTCTCAAATTCCCTCAATCTCGCTCCCTCCAAACCAATGGTCTGACCCCTATTTCACCCAGAGAGGACAAACAAAAAGCCTTCAGTGCCATTTTCCATGGTTTCTTTTCCTCTCCTCGTCCTTCTGGCTCCAACTGCAGGCAGAAAGGCTGCTGGCCGCAACCTCCCTTCTCTCCTCTCTTCTGTTACATATCTCCAGCACAGAGCAAGAGAGGGGTCAGGGAGGATAAAGGCACCATGAAGGGCCAAGTTTGCAGCCTTCAGTCAACTGAGCAGGGCTACACCAGAGCTGCAAGCTATTCTTATAGAATAGTCAAATATATATATATAGAATAGTCACAACAAAAATATATATATATTATAGCATACTTCAAATCTTGATGACCCAAGAGGTTGTGAAACAGAATTTGTTATCAATGACTTGGCTGAATCAAGTTTGGATTATTGCCCATGAGTTAGAGGCCAGTAGAGTTTCACAAAGACCTAGCACATTCAGCATTATCATCAGCAATCTAATTTTGGAAGGAAACATGGCTAAACTTAATTGACTAATTTGTCAACTCTTCACAATATCACAAGTTCAACTCAATACTCAGTGTTTCAAACAACGCGGCTACCGCATTTGGATGGGCTCCGACACCAACGTAGCGATGTAGCGGAGCGTTAGGGAGATAGCGGGATGAGGGACGTCAGAGAAGGACGACTGCCAGCTAACTAAATCCAGCGGGCCGGGCAGGAGTCAGATTTAACGAGCAGGTGCTGTACCCGCGTTCGGTGGACAGCAGCAGGATAAAAGGGGGATGTTTTGGCCGTGGGCAGAATGGGCACTGGCCTGGCTTTTACTTTTGCCCATCGCTGGTCCGGGCAAATGCCAGTGGCTGCTGACTTAACCACTAATGCCAGGGGCTTACCAAAGTGCAGCCTGTATCGCATTCCTTACCACGAACCGAGCCGACCTCCGGGTAGTGGTAGGTGGCATGATGGCGTCACTAAAACCCTACACATGCATATCAAGGGCTTTGTTGAACTGTAGTAAGGCGATTAGTGAGGGTGTTAGAGACGCCTCTGCTTCAGAGAAGCTAGCTGTAGTTTGTCCTATTTGAAACTATTGCACAGCATCTTTCTTAAAAACCACTCATCGTCAAAATGGCCTCATGACAAATTCTCTGAGAATTTCAGAGCTGCTTTCCATAGCCCTGGCCAAGTCTTAGCATAGATTTGCAATTGGAATGATTGAAAAGGGGAACGCCCACCAAAAAAAATAGAATAAACTGCACGGTTGATAGATAAAGGCGTCCTGCATTTTTATGAAATAGTGAGCCATTGTGCTCCCCGCCATCATTTGCATAACAAATACCAGTAAAAAGAAAAAGGGCTATTACCATCTTCAGGACAAAGCATGCTTACTTTCCAGCTAGCGCCACAGCTAATATCACAATTAGCTCAATGCCCCTGGCAACAATTACCATGTGTTGGAAGTATGCAAATTCATAAGCCCCCGGGCTGCAGTCTGACAACAGTGACTGGATAATAACTAGTGTCCAGGAAAACAAACTCTGCAAGTTGTCTGTTATTCTCTGGGTGTGTGGTTAAAGCTGCCATCGTAAGCCTGTTGGGGTGGGCTGTCTAGACAGAAGAAACTCGCTGCCCCCGTCTCAGTCTCATCTTTGCTGCGTTGCATCTTCTAACTCATCCCCCCCCCTCACCCCTCGTCTTTTTTTCTTGCAGTTTAATTACAGCTGTCTGCAATCATCCTACAGTGCCAGCCATGTTTTAGCCACGCAGCAAAATGGGTCACTTATAATACTCCTTTAATACAAACAGAGGGGGATTTATCTGTGTTGAGAGTGGGTTGGAAATGCAGTCGGACTACAGGGAGAACGAAAGAGAAAAAGGAGCAAGGGTTGGGATGGAGGTTGGGGGTGTTACTGATGTCAGCTTAGTGTCATAACAGTCTTAACCACAGGTGAAAAATAGATTCTGCTCTCTGCTAGCTCACAGAGGGAGGTGAACGGGGAGAGTGCAGAGGGGAAATAGGAGGGGTGTTTCAATGATAAATCTGCCCTAAAGGTTTGAGGTTGAGGCCTAGTGTCGTGTGCACATGTGCTGGAATGCCCGGGGAGGGCTCGGGCCAGGGTGTCTGTTGGTGAGCCGAGCCACCCCGTCCACATTCCAGCTCTGCCAGTCAGGCTCCTCAGGGTAGAAGCCTATAAACAGCTGTCACAGGAAGGGTGTGTACGAATATATACACTGAAGAGTTGGTCCCATGTTTCATGAGCTGAAATAAAAGAACCCAGACATTTGCCATATGCACAAAAAGCTTATTTCTCTAAAATATTTGGGCACAAATTTGCTTACATCCCTGTTTGTGAGCATTTCTCCTTTGCCAAGATAATCCATCCACCTGACAGGTGTCGCATAAAAAGAAGCTGATTAAACAGCATGATCATTACACAGGTGCACCTTGTGCTGGGGTGATAAAGGGCCAGATGTCTCCAGTTTTTAGGGAGTGTGCAATTGGCATGTTGAATGTAGGAATGTCCACCACAGGTGTTACCAGAGTTTTGTTTGGTATGCTTTGGATCATCAGTGTGTTCCAGTTCCCGCCGATATCCAGCAACTTTGCACAGCCAATGAAGGGGAATGGGACAACATTCCACAGCACACGATCAACAGCCAGCTCAACTACGCGAAGGAGAGGTGTCGCACTGCATGAGGCAAATCGTGGTGACACCAGATACCGACTGGTTTCCTGATTCACACCACTACTTTCTGAGACCAACAGGCGCATATCTGTATTCCTAGTCCTGTGAAATCCATAGATTAGGGCCTAATTTATTTTTTTAAATTTAATGACTTCCTTATATGAACTGTGACCCAGTCAAATCTTTGTTCAGGATATATGTTGTGAGAGAGCGCGCAGGGGACGGTCTACCAGATTAATCATTCTTCTGATTCCATGTGCCGTACAGGTAACTTGCATCATCTTTGACTACAAGACTGTGGACAATAGACCTCCATTTTTAGACTACACTGCCAAAGCAAACCCTGTGTCTGTGACCAACCTTCCCTGACTGCCCCTGTGCCTTACAAAGACAACCCAATTGAGCATTGAACAACGTCTGCTAGCTAGACTAAACTGGGCCTGGATGGTAGAGACTATGGTGTAACTGAGCTGTATAGCGCCATGGGTGTTCGACAAACAGGGGCCTCAGTCTCTGGTTATTCATTAATGGACTACTGTCTGAGTGAGGCCTTGCTATGTGGAGGCCTCCAAAGTACTGGAGCTCTGGCCAAAGGAAACATTCAGTGTGTGTGTGTGTGTGTGTGTGTAAAGGGGTATAACAGAAAAGGAGGGTGGGAGTGAGTGGAGAGGCTTTAGAAAGACCAGAGTTTTGTAGGAGAACAGAGTATTGGAGAAGGAGGGGTTTATTAGGGAAGGGGGTTTCCTACAGAGAACTTTGTTATTGGACCAGTTCCCTGCAGACAGGAAAGGGGCAGTCACTAGTCAAAGTCAACAACTGACCAAGTTCACCAGAAGTTACAATGCATTTTGACCAAAGCAGATACATACACACACCAGGGTCATCTTCATTAGGGAAAATCGTAGCAAAGCACTTTGCAATGGAAAACGAAAACTTGACCAATAAATGCTGGTTCAGGTAATCCTTCCCCTTGTCAGACCATTTTCTTCAGTTGACTGCCTAATGAATGACCCAAGTCATTAACCTACCAACTGCATGAGAACACATGCTCCTAAATACTTCATATCCACAGAGGGGGGAAAAAAATTAGTTCCTGCTTATCTTGACTGCCAGCCTGTCCAAAGAGGGAGCAAATATATTTAGTAAGAGGGGGAAGTTGAATGAACTCTTAGGATTGGTGGTGGAAGAGCGAGGGATGGGGTGAAGTGTGTGTGGGGTGTGGAGAGAGCATAAGAGCCTGTTCCTTCGTCTGCCCATACAAGGCAGTGTTGCAGAGTTCTGCTGCATCACCACAGAGCACTCAGAAGACATGGCACGCAGAAAGATCCAATCTCATAATGAAATCCACCAACACAAGATCGTCATTACTCACAGAATAATGACAAGAGGCTCTGCTGAGCATATGAGCCCAGCTCAGTTCTCAACCCAGTTGCATGGCTGTCTCCTTCCTTCTCAACTAAATTAAAAGATGCTGTGGTCATCGACATAGGAGTCCCTGCTCTCAATTTTGAAAATACAGCAAATCAAAGGCAAAACAGGCAGGTCACTAGTGATGCAAGTCGGTATTCGACATCCATCCATGTCTGAGGACGTCGGGAGATGACGTGGAAACTAGCCACTAGGGGCAACAGTGAGCACTGTTACAGTCAAGGAGGCTTTGGTTGTGGACGGGGATGGAAGTCGGAAGTTTACGTACACCTTAGCCAAATACATTTAAACTCAGTTTCACAATTCCTGACATTTAAACTGAGTAAAAAGTCCCCATCTTAGGTCAGTTAGGATCACCACTTTATTTTAAGAATGTGGAATGTCAGAATAATAGGAGAGAATGATTTCAGCTTTTATTTGTTTCTTCCATCACATTCCCAGTGGGTCAGAAGTTTACATGCACTCAATTAGTATTTGGTAGCATTGCCTTTAATAAAATAAAATAAAAACTTGGGTCAAACATTTCAGGTAGACTTCCACAACAAGTTGGGTGAATATTGGCCCATTCCTCCTGACAGAGCTGGTGTAACCGAGTCAGGTTAGTAGGCCTCCTTGCTCGCACACGGTTTTTCAGTTCTTCCCACAATTTTTTTATGGATTGAGGTCAGGGCTTTGTGATGGCCACTCCAATACCTTGACTTGTCCTTAAGCCATTTTGCCACAACTTTGAAAGTATGCTTGGGGTCATTGCCCATTTGGAAGACCAATTTGCAACCAAGCTTTAACTTCCTGACTGATGTCTTGAGATGTTGATTCAATATATTCATATCATTTTCCTTCCTCATAATGCCACCTATTTTGTGAAGGGCACCAGTCCCTCCTACAGCAAAGCACCCCACAACATGCTGCCACCCCTACTCTTCATGGTTGGGATGGTATCCTTCGGCTTGCAAGCCTCCCCTTTTAACTCCAAACATAACAATGGTCATTATGGCCAAACAGTTTTATTTTTGTTCCATCAGACCAGAGGACATTTCTCCAAAAAGTACAGATCTTTGTCCCCATGTGCAGTTGCAAACCCTAGTCTGGCTTTTTTATTTCAGTTTTTGAGCAGTGACTTCTTCCTTGCTGAGCGGCCATTCAGGTTATGTTGATATAGGAGTCGTTTTACTGTGTATATTGATACTTTTGTACCCGTTTCCTCCAGCATCGTCACAAGGTCCTTTGCTGTTCTAGGATTGATTTGCACTTTTCGCACCAAAGTACGTTCATTTCTAGGTGACAGAACACGTCTCCTTCCTGAGCGGTATGACGGCTGCGTGGTCCCATGTGGTTTATACTCGCGTACTGTTTGTACAGATGAACATGGTACCTTCAGGCATTTGGAAATTGCTCCCTAGGATGAACCCGGTGATGCGCTGTGCAGACCTCACTACCCTCTGGAGAGCCTTACGGTTATGGGCGGAGCAGTAGCCGTACCAGGCGGTGATACAGCCCGACAGGATGTTCTTGATTGTGCATCTGTAAAGGTTTGAGTGTTTTTGGTGACAGGAGACTGAAGAAATTCATCTTGAGGCTGAAGAGGCGCTGCTGCGCCTTCTTCACCACACTGTCTGTGTTGGTGGACCATTTCAGTTTGTCCGTGATGTGTACACTGAGGAACTTTAAAACTTTCCACCCTCTCCACTACTGTCCCGTTGACGTGGATAGGGGGCCGCTCCCTCTTTTTTCCTGAAGTCCACAATCATATCCTTTGTTTTGTTGACATTGAGAATGAGGTTATTTTCCTGACACCACACTCAGAGGGCCCGCACCTCACTGTAGGCAGTCTCATTGTTGTTGGTAATCAAGCCTGCCACTGTAGTGTCATCTGCAAACTTATTGAGTTGGAGGCGTGCATGGCCACGTGGTCGTGGGTGAACAGGGAGTACAGGAGAGGGCTGAAAATGCACCCTTGTGGGGCCCCAGTGTTGAGGGTCAGCTTCTAAAGCAATGACATCATTTTCCAAGCTGTATAAAAGGCAGTCAACTTAGTGTATGTAACCTTCTGACCCACTGGAATTGTGACAGTGAATTTAGCAAGACACCCCCAATAAAGGAGTGGTTCTGCAGGTGGGGACCACAGACCACTTCTCAGTTCCTATGCTTCCTGGCTGATATTTTGGTCACTTTTGAATGCTGGCGGTGCTTTCACTCTAGTGGTAGCATGAGACGGAGTCTACAACCCACACAAGTGGCTCAGGTAGTGCAGCTCATCCAGGATGGCACAGCAATGAGAGCTGTGGCAAGGTGGTTTGCTGTGTCTGTCAACGTAGTGTCCAGAGCATGGAGGCGCTACCAGGAGACAGGCCAGTACATCAGGAGATGTGGAGGAGGCCGTAGGAGGGCAACAACCCAGCAGCAGGACCGCTACCTCCGCCTCTGTGCAAGGAGGAGCAGGAGGAGTACTACCAGAGCCCTGCAAAAGTACCTCCAGCAGGCCACAAATGTGCATGTGTCTGCTCAAACGGTCAGAAACAGACTCCATGAGGGTGGTAATGAGGGCCTGACGTCCACAGGTGGGGGTTGTGCTTACAGCCCAACACCGTGCAGGACGTTTGGCATTTGCCAGAGAACACCAAGATTGGCAAATTCGCCACTGGCGCCCTGTGCTCTTCACAGATTAAAGCAGGTTCACACTGAGCGCATGTGACAGAGTCTGGAGACGCTACGGAGAACGTTCTGCAACATCCTCCAGCATGACCGGTTTGGCGGTGGGTCAGTCATGGTGGGGGGGGTTCGCACAGCCCTCCATGTTCTCACGAGGTAGCCTGACTGCCATTAGGTACAGAGATGAGATCCTCAGACCCCTTGTGAGACCATATGCTGGTGCGGTTGGCCTGGGTTCCTCCTAATGCAAGACAATGCTAGACCTCGTGTGGCTGGAGTGCGTCAGCAGTTCCTGCAAGAGGAAGGCATTGATGCTATGGACTGGCCTGCCCGTTCCCCAGACCTGAATCCAATTGAGCACATCTGGGACATCATGTCTCGCTCCATCCACCAACGCCACGTTGCACCAGACTGTCCAGGAGTTGGCGGATGCTTTAGTCCAGGTCTGGGAGGAGATCCCTCAGGAGACCATCCGCCACCTCATCAGGAGCATGCCCAGGCGTTGTAGGGAGGTCATAAAGGCACGTGGAGGCCCCATACACACTACTGAGCCTCATTGTGACTTGTTTTAAGGACATTACATCAAAGTTGGATCAGCCTGTAGTGTGGTTTTCCACTATAATTTTGAGTGTGACTCCAAATCCATACCGCCATGGGTTGATAAAAATAATCAAATTTGTGATTTTGTCATCAGCACATTCAACTATGTAAAGAAAAATGTATTTAATAAGAATATTTCATTCAGATCTAGGATGTGTTATTTTAGTGTTCCCTTTGTTGTTTTTTTAGCAGTGTATATATAAGTAAATGTGTGATCCTGTTTGTAAAACAGGTCAGGTTTTTTTGAGTATGGATTCAGTTCCACCAAGGATGGCGAGCCGCCCGAACCCAGGACATCAATGAAGATTTGCATGCGAAGATTTATTTTCCTTGGAGAACACTGAATTTGCACCATACTAAGGTGTGGTAGGAATTCTCTTGCAAAGCATCATTGCATCATACATTGCAGTGGGATTGTTATAAGCACATGCTACACTTAAACGCCTTAGTGTTTATTTATCGGCTCTGTCACTCACATTTGATTCCATCTTATGGTGGTTTATGTTAATATTTGTGAATTGGTTTGTGTTTTATGTGGACTCATGTTTATTGTATTGCCATTTCAACTTTGAAATCTGAGAGACCCTCAGAGTTGGGTGCACCCTAGTAAACTATAGGCCGATATCTAAGTCTGTTGTACTGTTGATGCATTTCATTCATATTGAGCTCGTTGTACAAATTTCACAAATCAATATATACTCAAGGGGATTCATTTTTTGTCTGTGTTTTTATTTACAAAATACAAGCCGGCGTTCCTTTCCTAAATTATCCAGTGGATTTTCATTTCCCCCTGTTGCTCCAGTAGCGAACCTAACTGATCCAATAGTTTAAGCTTAAACATACAGTAGCCCATAGTGTTTAGCAATTGTTACATATGCATCACCTGAGTAGCCTCTTCTCCAAGCGTAGAGAATATATACATGCACAGAATCTTTTAGTGCTGTAGACTAAAGAGCCTGAAAAAGCCAGATCTGCAGCCACTCCGTAACAAAAACAGGCGATGTTGGACAAGGCACACACCCTACTGTGGACTCTCCCAATGAAGCTATGCACCGCTGCCTTCCCATGCACACCCTATGGTGGCAGTCTTTTCACAGTGACCTGAGGGTGAGGGCAGGGTGCTGATCTCCTATGAGGCATCACAACCTGAGAAACTCTCCCATAGAAGATAGCTTCCTGACCTTTACCCTTCAGTTTAACCAGATCCACTGGCACAATGGACTCAAGAGTGGAATGGAATTACTCAGTGGGAATATGAGCTCATGCCATCGCTCGTAACTAAAGCCCATGGCATCTCATCTGGCAATACACTGAAGAGGTAGTGCTCATTTCAGTTGGAGACAGAATTGAAGCATAAAACCTATGTCAATGACAAATCAAATCTAATCAAAAACACACACAGGATCCCCAAGCCAGCCAGCATGAAATGTCTTAGGGTACAATCCAAAACATGGGACCCCCTACTGGAGCCCTGCACGGGCATGTATTTTAAGACCCCAGACCCTAACCATGCCCAAGACATTCAGGCCCTATTGTTTCTGCCAAGGTTAAGGCCCAGCCCAAAATCAGAAATGACTTCCTCAATTAGTAAACCTTTTAGCTGCTACTCTCCATCTGTCACAAGCTCCCTGCACTCGGAGTCCGTGAGTAACCATAGCAAGGGCTCCACTTGGGCTGCTCTGCTCAATGAAGAGACATTAGAGCAGTTAGCTGTAAACTCCTGACAAAACGCAAGGAACATCGTTATGATCCTAGTCAGGTATGACTACTGTGCAGCAGAGCACAAGCAAATGGCTCAGCTTCAAAATGATAGAGGTCAATTTAGTGACACCCGAACCCTGCCCGTACCCTAGTTCTTGATGAATAAACAGGCCTTGACCCGATGTTTAATGTCGGGGCCCGTCGACCTCAGGTCGGGTAGCGGAGCTCTACCCCACCAAGCGCCTTTTTCCTGCATCACCCCACCCCTCACTGGGGGTCCTCCACACTGAGGGTCTCTGGAAGCCCTGCCCCATGTATAGCTGGCGCACCACAGAGCTTGTTAACTCTAGACAAAGACCTGTATGAGGTGTCTGCACAGTCCCACTTCCTGGATGACTGATGAGGCTGGGGCAGACCAACTTGGGTAGACCATAGATATATACGGAGAAAACAAAGATGCTTCCAAGCTATTCTATGGACCAGTAGTGGACATCTCCAAGTCATAGAGGACTGCAGTGTGTGCATGCTCCTGTTCCAGTCCAGCTCCTATGAAGTAACCCTATCCTGATGTAATGAAAGACCAGAATTAGTTGATTGCTTGGCTGAAGTATGCGTGTCCTGCGCTGCAGCCCTCCAGGATCAGAGCTGCTGTCCCTGACATATAGGATGGACACTAAGCATTGGCTTAGCCATGCTAAACAATTCATTCATTCAATTGGACTGTGTACTTAAACCACACGTTAATGTTAATTCCATAGGGGGACATGGAGATGTGCTAAGTGGCGTTAAAGCACTCGATAAGACTGTGGCAAGTCACGATACAGGCTAAGTGGATAGTTAGTGTAGCCAATTAGCCTGGGGGGAGTCAGATGGGATGGACTAGCAGGTAGTGTTAAGGGAAATCATAAGACAATGGGGTAACCTAGTCATTTAGCCTGGGGGGAGTCAGATGGGATGGACTAGCAGGTAGTGTTAAGGGAAATCATAAGACAATGGGGTAACTTAGTAATTTAGCCTGGGGGGAGTCAGATGGGATGGACTAGCAGGTAGTGTTAAGGGAAATCATAAGACAATGGGGTAACCTAGTCATTTAGCCTGGGGGGAGTCAGATGGGATGGACTAGCAGGTAGTGTTAAGGGAAATCATAAGACAATGGGGTAACTTAGTAATTTAGCCTGGGGGGGATAAGAAGGGAATGGACTCGAGGCCAGCACAATCTAGTTAAACTGGACCAGGTTCAAAGCAGCACTGAGCCAGGTTTGGTCTGGGGGTCTCTTCAGGACAAGGTGCGAATGGGGCCGAATGTTCCCGCAGGGTGGGAGATGGCAGAGGGGAGGTGTGTTTTTATTTTTGATCTTTTTACCTTTATTTAACTAGGCAAGTCAGTTAAGAACAAATTCTTATTTTCAATGATGGCCTAGGAACAGTGGGTTAACTGCCTGTTCAGGGGCAGAACGACAGATTTGTACCTTGTCAGCTCGGGGATATGAACTTGCAACCTTTCGGTTACTAGTCCAACGCTCTAACCACTAGGCTACCCTGGCGTCCCGGGTAGCTGTGTGTGCTGGTTGTCAGTGAGTAATCTGAAGATTAAAAGGTAACAGACAGGGCCCCATTGTCTGCCCCTGTGCCCACTGAGCCCCCTTTGTCCTGGGGCATAGAGGGGCGTATGGATTAGTTTAGCCAGGGCAGGGGGACAGGGGTATCAGCTGGCACGCTTGGTTTTGGCAAAAATCCCACGAGAACAACCAGACCTGGGACACTAGGGCTCTAAATTCATAAATCTTTGATTCCTCACATCTTCTCAAACCCCATTGGAGAAGGTCTGAAGGGTTTGCGAAGGAGGCAAGGGGATAGGTTGCAGGGAATCACTGAAAAACTAATTGAGATAAAGCCACGACAGACCAGGGACACCAGGCTTTGGAGGGATGGGGAGGGTGAGGCTTACAGTGGGATGGCTACAGGGCTGCTTCTCTCTGGGGATCAGGAAGTAAGTCAATAGTGGAAAGTAGCTGTGCTCTGTGGTGCCGCTGCCTCAGGGCCAGATCAGTTACCAGGGCTATGAGCAGCCAGGGTGAGCCCAGGCCAGATGGACTGATCCCATTGCGCCTGCCACACACTTGGGGGCACACACACCATGCCTCCATTACTGAACACACAGACCTAGGTTACTCATGGGTCAAGAGGCAGACCAGAGCAAAACAGGATGTGTGTAACCAGCCACAACACACACAGACCGCAAGGGCCGTCATACACACACCTCAAACCTTGGGGTCAACGCCTAACCACAAATCAAACCTTGTCCCAAAGCACCCCATTATAACAAACCAGATATGGCTAAAGCCTATCGGGAGGGATACAGCGTGAATAGATTTGAATGAGGCCTCATTGGAAAAATATTAACTAAGTGGACTTAATAGTTTGAGCAGGCATCTCAAGCTCAGACCCGAACACAAAGGATCTGACAAATTCCTGAATGTGCTGAACACTTTGGCTCATAGCAGAGCACAGAGCCACATGTCACAATGCCAGGCAGCCACAGAGTCCAAAAGCAGTGCATGTCCATTGCTTCATGGCTAATAAAGAGAACACCGAATGCCAAGGCACAGACCACCAAAGTGGCAAGTGCTACAGCAGCACAACCAACAACAGCTTCCCATGGGACAGCCGGCAGGAGCCCTTCCAGGCTGGAGACCGTGTCCCAAATAGCACCCTACTCCCTATATTTGGGGCCGACTTACTGAGACGCCATAGAAACCAGCGAGAGGATCCATGATGAAACCTACTGTAATTGTATTTCACAGCAGATGTGTGCCATACGTAATGCAGCAAATTGAGGGATTTTATGGCAGTTGATAGGGCAGATAATAGCTAGTCCCATCAGGGTGTGTAATTATGTAGTATATCATCTGCTCATTATGCAGGGCAAAGAAAATGGATTTGAGCCCAGTGACCTTGACATGCACTGCGTAATATCTCAGCAGCTGTTGCATTGATGCTTTCACATGGCCCCAACAATAACCAGCGCAAATAAGGACGCATTAGCAACCATACATGTGGAAAGCCATGAGTCAACAGCACACTTTTGTGACACCCGCACTCCCAAGACCATTATTTAAGTGAATTTGTTGAAGGCACCCAACGAAATAACTCAGATACTGACCTGCAGAGTTTTACGGCTGTATCCAATTTAAGCAGCGGTCCCGGTCACGCGATCGGAAACAATGCAATGCCAACCACCTGGATTTGTGCGAGTCTTACCTAAAATAGACAACTGCAGCTGCCCCATAGGGCACCATGCTGACTAACAAGGGCGTCCAGACTACAGGAGAGGAACCATTTGAAGTGCACCAGTGCATTTACATTCCAAGACCAGTTGGTTGCCAATCACATGACTCATCGAGAGAACGTTAGTTCTATGAGGCTGAACTAAGGTCAGTTCTCTTTCAATAACTACAGCGATAAGGATGATTTTAGGGTTGGTAATACTGATCCTAAACCTGCACGTAGGGTAGTCTCGTCAACCCAGCCATAGACAAAAGCAGTAACTAAGGGTATTTTTCTGGCATAGGGAAACTGTCAATACTTTATCCACTTTCATAAAATACTGAATAGCAAGATGGAGATTAGAGGTCGAACGATTATGATTTTTCAACGCCGATACCGATAATTGGAGGACCAAAAAGGCCGATACGGATTAATGAGCAGATTTTTTTAAAAAAATGTTTTTGTAATAATGACAATTACAACAATACTGAATGAACACTTATTTTAACTTAATATAATACATCAATAAAATCAATTTAGCCTCAAATAAATAATGAAACATGTTCAATTTGGTTTAAATAAATGCAAAAACAGTGTTGGAGAATAAAGTAAAAGTGCAATATGTGCCATGCAAGAAAGCGAACATTTAAGTTCCTTGCTCAGAACATGAGAACATATGAAAGCTGGTGGTTCCTTTTAACATGAGTCTTCAATATTCCCAGGTAAGAAGTTTTAGGTTGTAGTTATTATAGGAATTATAGAACTATTTCCCTCTATACCATGTGTATTTCATTAACCTTTGACTATTAGATGTTCTTATTAGGCACTTTAGTATTGCCAGTGTAACAGTATAGCTTTCCGTCCCTCTCCTCGCTCCTCCCGGGGGTCGATAGGCTTGAAGTCATAAACAGCGCAATGCTTGACGCACAACAAAGAGCTGCTGGCAAAATGCACGAAAGTGCTGTTTGAATGAATGTTTACGCGCCTGCTTCTGCCTACCACCGCTCAGTCAGATACTTGTATGCTCAGACAGATTATATGCAACACAGAACACGCTAGATAATATCTAGTAATAGCAACCATGTGTACTTGACTAGTGATTATGATCGATTGTTTTAATAAGATAAGTTTAATGCTAGCTAGCAACTTACATTGGCTTACTGCATTCGCGTAACAGGCAGTCCTTGTGGAGTGCAACGAGAGAGAGGCAGGTTGTTATTGCGTTGGACTAGTTAACTGTAAGGTTGCAAGATTGTATCCCCCGAGCTGACACTGTGAAAATCTGTTGTTCTGCCCCTGAACAAGGCAGTTAACCCACCGTTCCTAGGCAGTCATTGAAAATAAGAATGCGTTCTTAACGGACTTGCCTAGTTAAATAAAAAAAAGGTATACATTTATTATTATTATTTTTAAAAAAATGTTTATTAAATCGGCGCCCAAAAATACAGATTTCCGATTATGAAAACTTGAAATCGGCCATTCCGATTAATCGGTCGACCTCTAATGGAGATCAGAGGTTATTTTTTAAAAACCTTTATTTAACTAGGCAAGTCAGTTAAGAACAAATTCGTATTTTTCGATGACGGCATAGGAACAGTGGTTTAACTGCCTTATTCAGGGGAAAAGAACGACAGGTTACCTGGTCAGCTCGGGAATTCGATCTTGCAACCTTACAGTTAACTAGTACAACGGATCAACTACCTGCAAAACCACTGCACAGGTTTTGCCTGAAAACTTTAGTTTTGAATTGCAGCGTTTTGTTCTGTCCTCTGTGATTTGTTGTCCCCTGAAATCCCCCCCGTATTGACGTAGTGTGATATAGTTATTCTATGCCAAAAGATTTGATTTGATTTGATTTGATTTGATATGCCAAAAGAGCCCATAATTAAAACTAGACTCTAGGTCACTGACTACCAACCTCTAGTCTATTTAGACCTGACACTGCAGAGGTTTAGGATGAGGACAGAGGAAGTGGCGACCGTAAAGGGGAAGTGGTATTATCTTAAACCGGGTATTATCTTAAACAGAGGTATCAAAGTCATTTTCCCCCAGGGGCCACATTTGGTCTTCAATAAGGCAGGCTACAGAATTTGTTATATGTAAAAATAAGCTAAATATTGTCCTCCGTCTATAGTTTCCGGAATTTTCAGATGCACCCTGACATGTAGGTGATTATTAGTGAGCTGGACACATTCAAGAAACTGTTTGAATGTTGGTCCATTATAATTGACAGTTGATTTGGTTTTTAGTCATTTTAAAGTATATTTAAAAATATTTGTTATAATAATAAGAGCACCCGCGGGCCATATTGGACCCCCCTCCCTGACTGCATGTTTGACACCCCTGATCTTGTTAGGAGCCCAGGCTGCCATAGGCATCAGTGAGAGGTGGTTTCACACCCCTGCAGTGATAATTCACACTCAGAGGGTTGCCCGAGAGGTCACCGCTGAGCAAGGACATACACTCCCCACTCAGGGTGGGCGAGAGGGTGTCACTGTCAAACCCCTGCAGCAACGTAACCTCTCAGTCAATGAAACACCCTGAAACGGATAGATATATATATCCCTACAACACTCGAAAACCAAACACGATCACATTCACCACATTAGCAAAAGAAAAACAGTCATGTCTCCTTTAAGAAATCAAATAACAATTTAACACAATTAACACTTTTCAGATTTATCAGTGAAAGATGACACTTGATCAAAGGCCTGTTATACAAAACAGAACAATTGATGACAACAGCAGACACGACCAGACTGATGCTGTTCGATTGATTCTTGATCAGATCGAGTCTGTCATTTGATAGACTTCTGTTGACACCCAATCAGTGACATTGAGATGGGGCAGGTGGGATAGCATTCGTTGGCATGTGGAATGGAATGCCTGTGCCCCATTAGGGATTATGTAATATGTATTTGGAGCCAAAACCCAGATGACAGTATCACATAGCCATCGGATGCTTCTGACCTCTCCCTCTAGCTCTGCCCAGTCTCAGTCTGTTGTCATGGGTGATATCTCTGGATGTGTAGGTGAGTATGAAAACAAACAGCGATGTGAATCTTGGTAAGCAGTATAATCTAGCAGCCAGCCATCTCCGAGATGCGCCAGACAGACACTCCCGTTTTCACTGACTTGATGTTGGTGTAAAAAGTAACGCAACATCTTGTGATAGGGAAATTGTGATGGGCAGGCGCAGGCCTATATGCTTCTCGATCAATTTTGCTTACATTAGATTTTCAGCTGGATGTTAATGGTGTGTTTAATGTGATATTGATTCAGCAATGTAACCAACAAAGACATTTAGACTACACATATAGAAATTAAACCGTTAAGGAGGCACTTTCGATTGGGTTATCAATCGATAATGGGATCGCTATCCACCAGCTCTCCATTAGAAAACGAATTTCAGAGCAGAGTTTACCGGCGAGCCACAGAACTTAGCGAAGCCCAAACCCCAGGACATAATCATGAACGGTAAATTAACCCCGGTTTTGCAGTAGCCATTTGGGGCCCTCATTCTCAGAACAATGAGAGTCTGAGCTGGGGCATAATAGGGGGAAGTTTGGTGCCGAGGTTAGTCAATAAATTATTGATTCAATTAACATACAGGCTACATATACAGTTGTGTGTCCAGTCACCTAATGCGCCTTGACAAGGCTGTTTTAGGGAAAGGAAACCACCGCCCAAACTCTCCACCGACGTTGTAGGCATCACATCCTGATAGAAAACACGGGCTTTCAACAACGAGCGTTTGATCTGTGTCATTTCATGAGCTTTGTTTGGATAAAGTAGAAGCCATTGTTTAACACGAAACCAGCATGAATTAGCAGAAAATTATCAAAATACGCCGAAATGGCAACAATGTAGCCTAGAAATTGTTTTTTGCAAGACATTTGCTGGCTCGTGCTACAATCTATCAATTCCCACTCACCGTAAGAAATTCGAGGCACGCTTCGCAGCGTTTCCCCAAATTCTTTCAGGGACCGTCGTAGGCTACTCCTTTTTCAGGCTACTTCCTCGCTGGCTGGACAAAAACAGACCAAATATGTCGACGCAGACGTTGTAAATTTAGAGGACAAACAATTAAACGTGCAGCTGGCGCCCTTCACTGTCAAGCCTCACAATGAAGCTGTAGATTCAATTGACTTGTTCAAACGACGTGCATCCCTCCTTTAGTAACGTTCTTTGGACCACAGAAGCAGACCACTCTGAAAATGAAGAATCGAATGAGTGGAGTTACCACATAGTCGAGCGAGGGTGAAATTGAAGGAGAAGCATGCCCCCCTCCAAAAAAAATCGATTTCTCCAGCTTGGAACCAATGAAGAACATGGCCTGAGCTTTATTTAAAATAGGGATGATGTCATATGCTAAACCACTGCCCCTCCTTTTATTTTCTGTGTGCGAGAGTGCCTTGCCCCATCCCTCACCCCCTCACTCATACTCTCGTGTATGAACTTCCAAAATCCAGCTGCATGGTTAATATTTAAACTACTGCAGGCCTACACTGGATGCCTGTAAGGCAAAACACATAGGCTATGCTACATAAGTATGTACACACAGTAGTCTGTCAAGGTTTCAGTTGGTTCAAAAATCGATTTGAATGCAATTGATAGTTTCTTGATATCAATGAAGAATAGGCATATTTATTCAACTGAGAAAGGCATTATTCACAGTCCTGGTTGTCTTATTTATTAGCATAACGTCACTGTCCGATGAAAACTTTGTAACTCGTTTTTTTGCAAAGCAGTAACTCAACGTGTTCTGAACATTTCAGAACTCTAGGACCATCAACATTTATTCAAATGAAGTTTAATAGTTGTATGTTCGTTAATGGGAAAATATGGTCATTTTATACATTCCCTGAAAAGCTTCCGTTCTGGTGATGTTTTCATTAGACAGCGACGATAAGGTGCATCTGTTGATGGTGCTTATGAAGAGATACAGCCTCAGCTACTTTGCTGCACGGCACTGACTGCCCACAATGGGAGTGGCGGCTTGCTTCTGTTCCCTCAGTTGCAGCTGCTGGCTTTACAATAGGAATCAATGCAAAGACGGGGAACATACAAAGACTATGAGATTGACAGAAGGAGATTGAATGAGACTGAATCGGGCCAAGACATCGGACATCAACTGGTTTGTTATACGGCGAGACGACAAAGAAGAACGAATGAAAGAGGAGGCTTTGGGCAAAGAAAAGTCCCAACTCACAGTGCCAGGAGAGGAGGGGGTTAGACTGGAAACAGACATGATTTATTCACTCTGGACTAGAGTGATGTGAAAGATGTAGACATAGGGATCATCACCATTCAAACTGCCTTTCTTACAGTGTGTGTGTGTGTTTACCTCATCTCATTATAGTGTGTGTGGAAGCGGGTGACTCATACGGTTCCGTTTGTCTAACCCCTCTGTCTGTCTTAGCTAATCACAGGGCTTTGCTAATTGTTACATCTGCAGCCTGTCAGCCTTGCCTATCATATAGGGCCTATTGCAGAGACTGGGGAACCAAGAGCCTCTCCCTGACGCTGTAGCTTTTATAGTATGTGTGTGTGTATTCGGCCGCAAACTAAGATCCTTAATTGGGTTGTCAGTAAAACAACTAAATCCAGTCACTTCCTGGTTCTGCCCACCCACCTCAATGCTCTGTCATGTTGTCCAGGGTGTGGCTCAATATTGGTCTCAATGGGAAAGCCTGTGGCAATGGAACAGGGATTAATTGTTCAACCAAAGGGGTTTCTTTCATCCCACTGTTTGTCTTATTGGCCCACAGTCTTCCAGTGTGGTGTTGTTGTTTTACCCATCTGCTAAAACAACACTAGTTCCGGACATACTTTGTGTCTGCAGCTCCGTGTACAGCTGCATACGCTGCCCATGGCACAGAGCAAACAACCATGCAGCCCACACACATACAGAGAGGCTAACAGACAGACAGAGAGACCGGCAGATATACAGAGACAAATATACCAACACACACACACACTCATGCTGAAGAAAAGTGTCATGGTGGTACATTTCTGGCTTGGGTACGAAGTATTTGGTCCACCAAGACAACAGTTAGAAGGAACCTCATTTCAAAAGATCATGGAAGCCTAGCGCATCACCCCTTTACTACAGTAGCTTCTCTTGGTCGTCGTTGTTTGGCAGTTGGGAAACGTGAGACCACTTTTGACACACTGGAACACATTATCAAACGACAAATGTAATACTATAGAAATAACAACACCACAGACTCAAACACCACACTTTACCGACCCGTTGAAACTGTAGATTGTAGACCATTACCTCGGAGTAGTCATGATTTATTAAGGGCACCATGTAACAACTACAAGCATATCCACAGGTCATTACAGGTCTCTAGTGCAAAATGTGTATTTCAATGAAAATAACCTGTACAAATGGAAAAACAATATGGGGGTGTAGTGAGATCCCCAATGGGCGGGATGATTCTCTTCTTGTCTTGAAAAAAACGTATACTCAAAAACGTGGAAATCAATCAACCCGCCATCATTAACACAAGGGAGAAATCAAATGATTTATTATTGAAAAATTGAGAAACAAAATCTAATTGGTACAATTTAAGGCCAAGTGGCAAACAATAATGCAGGCACTAGGGACGGAGGCGACACCACGCGGGTTTGGCAGAGGGATAGTCGTCGCTTGTGTGCGTCTGTAAGTCGTTGCTCGTATGTGTGTGTTTGTAATTGGTGTGGAGAAAAATAAGAAAACTCATCGCCAGCATCAAGTGGTGTGCACATACACAGTGGACACACCCAGCAGACTATTAGAGTGCAAGAACAAAGAGTGAGTCACTGAGATGGACATGGGCCAAGAGCTCAGCTAAAGGATGGGCAGCCAGGACAGTACATAATGGATGATGATATTCGGTTTAGTGGACTGGAAGGAATGATGTGCTGCATCAGCCGCCAAAGGCTGCTTAGGAAAGGTACATTAGCAGTGGAGGCTGCTGAGGGGAGGACGCCTCATAATAATGGCCGGAACGGAGCAAATGGAATGGCATCGAAAACATGTGTTTGATAAAATTCCACTAAATCCAGTCCAAACATTCCCACGAAGCCAGTTCTCCCCAATTAAGGTGACACCAACTTCCTGTGTTACCAGGATATGGGCACATGTGTTCTATGTAAGGAGATCTACCATCGCTGTTTTGCTATGTGGACTGTGCCGAATGTGTGCATATTGAATGTTACATGAATTGTGTAAATGTACCTATGGTATTTGTTGTACTATAATACTATAATTTAGTCTTCGGTTGTATTAGATCCCTATTGCCTCTGTCTACCTAATAAACAGAACTTGGATGTAAGGTGGTCTATTCTCCTCCTTCAGGAGGTTACTGTCTGAGTCTGAGGGGTGCAAAAGCCCGTATTCCCCCTTCTGATAACTTCAGGTAATTACATCCTGTGGTAAACGATTTTCCATCACACACTTTATAATATAAGCCTGACTATGGGCCTAGAGTTGAGTTTCATGCAAATAATATATAACTCAAACACAAACAAAGCAGACAATTTGTCCGGCTTTGTTTGGATCTAAATCAAATGGTGAAGAAACCAAAGTATTGATGCGTCCTGATTCTTCACCTTTAAAAATAAATAAGTGCATTTGCACACTTCCCGTCACAGACTTAACAAGAGGAAATTCCCTCTCGCCAACGATTACACCAATCCATTGCTTTTAAATCCATTGATGCATGCAAGTGCAGACTTCGAGAGAAGGGTGGAGAATTGGGATGCAGCCCAAAGCATTTGCCACCTCCTCCTTCTCCAAAGTATTTCCAGCCAGGTGAACAAACAGGCATGTAATCATCAGTGGTTTGGCTTCGTACTGAGTGTGGCACAGAGATCCAACATACTCAAAACAATGTTCAAGTACAATCAACATTTAAAAAAAAGATTACACAATGAACTGTATAAATGTCTACAGACTGCTTGGACAGGACATCTAAAGTGTCTAATACTACAATATACAAACGCAAGGCCAAAAACAAATCATGTTAGTGTACTGCTTAGTTAAGAACATACATTTAATTTAAATGTACTATAAGACCATTAAAATAAGAGCTACATGACTCCTCACTAACAGACAGGCTATGGCCCTGTACCATTTCAGCCCCTAGCCACTTCTCGTAGGCTCCAGCCCTTTGGTGTTCTCAGATCCTAAAGAACGGATATGGTGAAAGCTCTGCTTTTAGCCTATTTGGGAGGTTATACTCCCATATAACTTTGCCTACACCTTGGTTCTTTGGAATCTATCAAAACGGCAAAAAGGTTCACTTTTAGAAGTAGCTAGGGACCGTAATGGAAGCAGGCCTATAACATATTAAAAAATATATGATTTTTTCTTCTTCAATAGTGATTGGAGTACAAAGCTCAATTCATGACCACTTTCTGGAGTCTGAACCTGAAGACCACACTCCCCTTAGGCGTTTCTCTCTAGATACCGAAAAACAACCCAACATTGAAAAAAAAAACGAAATAATTTAAACTTTCACTAGGACAAAGCAATTGGCTAGTTTTAAACTAGGCATCATTATGAGGCATATAACAGAATAGGAACGAAACATATGTAAGAGCATTCTTCTGGGTCAACATAACAGGCTTTACTGCAGTGCTCGCAAATACCCCATCCCTCTGGCCTCGTTTAGCTGTCCTGCCTGCTCGTTATCCTCTCCTCGTTACTCGCTGGCAGTCTTTGTTCTTTAGACCAGTCGGATACAATCTGCAGTTCTCCATCCATATTGTCCATGACTGGAGTTTAGGCCTTTTAAAAAATTCACCCCCAAAAAAATAGATGAACTCTCCATTTTCCAATCGTGTAGTTTCCTCATTTAAGGAAGTTACATTCAGGTCAGGCAAAATTGGAAAGTCACATTACCTTTGCGACCGGAATGTTGTGGCATGGTGGGTAATTGTGTTAGTGGGTCTTTGCGAGACTCGGGAGTGGATTTGACTAATTCACTACGGGTCCCCTTCCAAATGAACTCTGATGAAGCAGCATCATTTGTGCATTGTGAACAGGACATGTACAGTGTACAACTTGACACGTACAAATCAACAATAGTGCTGACGTTTACCCTGTTTGCTGTGCCATCGGATTAACACCGACTGAAACTACTGGTACTGTAGGTGTGATTGAGATGATGCACTGCATCTCTGTCTGTGTCCAACTTAAAACTATAGAACAATTCTATGGATATTGTTCCTGGAGACCAGACCAGGCACCCGGGTGTGAGTACAGGATTTTTAACTGATCGGTCTTAAACTCTGAAATACAATGGCTGCGTTTGGATAGGAAGCTCAATTCTTATCTTATTTCTACTAACTCTGAAAAAGATCTGATGTGATTGGTCAAAAGACCAATTAGTGGAAAAAAATATCAGAATTGGACTGCCTGTCTAAACACGGCCTATTAGGCAGGAGATTTGTACATCTGAGCAAAGATTAAGGCTATTGAGTGAGCCATTGGGTCCAGGCGCAGTGCAGGGTTTAAGTTCAATGTACTTGCACACTTGAGAGCAGCGGTGGTGACCACAATGCACTGCGGCGAAGCCAGCCTTGCTCTCAGCAGTTCTTGCTGGGCTTGCGCCTCATGACAGGGCAATGATGTTCTTGGGTGAGTCATGTGACTTGGGCTTAAGTGCCCTCTCCTTTTATGGACAGTGGGAATGCTTACTCCAGAGCAGTCTCTGGCCTAGTATGAAGTACGCATGTCATTGTCATCCCCTTCATATATAACCAGAACTTCTGATATAAAAAAAACATGCTCTGTCCAGTTCTTGTCCCTTGTGCAACTTACTGAACACCTAAAAACCCATGTAAAACAATTAAAAGCAGCTAAACGTTAGCATTAGTGCTAACAAGACATTTCACATTGCACTATGGTCCTCAGCATGTATGGATTGTGCAAATATCCAGATTTTTGGTCAAATACTGTTGTTCTCTTTGTGTGTGGGGAATGCTGTGTTGAGCTGTATGTTACTGTGTAACATCCAGGCAACATCCCTATAACATTCACACAATGCAGGAGGTCTGGCCAATGAATCCAATCAAAAAAAGATTAGGCTTTCAGCTCATAGTCCTCTGTCTGTATACGGTTGAACTGAGGCTCCTCATTCAAGTAAGTGCTCATGCATGACCTAGATTTGATGGTAAGGACAATGAAAATCTGCATGCAGTGTGGCACTCCGGCCAGCAGAGAGCGCTGTAGGTCCAGACACCCCATCCCAGTCAGTTCACCAAAAGGACATCCTCGTATGTTGTCGTTCTGAGAGAAGAAACAAACACATAAACACGATCGCGCATACACACGTAGAAACACGTAAATGTCTCTCAACCATGATAGAAAGGATAACAGTGAATGCATCTGTTATTGTCTGGTCATTGAAGTGGCATCTACTCCCGATCATTCTACAGAGGAACATCCATCACCATCAACTTACACCCATCTGACTCCTCCAGAACGGCAAACACTGAAGAGGTTAGGAGCTGGAGGGTGGTTTCTGAACCCGGCCTTGAACTCTACCTTCAGTCTTGACCTATGCCCTTTGACCCACCTGTCACAGCAGCAGAAGAAGGAGCAGGGCGAGGTCTCGAGGCCCCGGTACATGCCCGAGCCGGGTGTGTCAGTGCACTCTGCGATGAAGGCGTGCAGGTCCGTAATGTGGTAGGGCTCCTGGGTTTGGTGCTGGAGGGACAGGACAGGAGACAGGCATCCATGTTTAGGTTGCTCACTCTCTGCATCTCAAATGGCACCCTATTCCCTATGTAGTGCACTAGATAGGTAATAGGTAGCCATTTGGGAAGCAGCCACAGTGTGTATTGTGATGGGTTGTCTTTCACTAGGTGTTGTTGTTTGTAATTGTTGTTGTGCCGCTATGAGCTGTGAACATTAATGTTATTATACAGTGCTCTTTTACATTCATTTGGATTCAAGTCCGTTTAAAGGGATACTTCGGGATTTTGACAATGAAGCCCTTTATCAGATGAACTCGCGGATACTGTTTTTATGTCTCTGCGTGCAGTTTGAAGGAAGCTGCTAACAAGTGTTAGCACAATTGCTAAATAGCGTTCGAGCAATGACTGGAAGTCCAGAGTAACTGCTAGTAGATACTATAGTCTTCCACACGGTAACGCTGGTTAGCAATGGCTTGAAAAATGACCTCTAACTTCCTTCATAGACAAAGGGCTTTAAAGCCTCTTGGTTGTACCATGGTCTCTGAAAACGCACTCTGTCGAAGAACATTTTCAAATTAAATCACCCTGGAGATTATAATGAGATCACTGTATTTTTGACACAGATTTGTGCTCTTTTGCCCGACGAAAATGTTGCCCGTTGTTGTTACCTTGATGGTCTCGTAGGCGCCAGTGATGAGGGCGATGAAGAGCGACAGTACCATGTAGATGAAGAGGGAGATGAAGGTGTACAGGTAGACCTGGCTGAACACCCACACCAGCGTGCTGCTCTCCTGCATCTCTGAGAAGGTTACAAACATGTCGTCGCCGTTGATCAGCGAGAACAGGCACTCCGACACCATGGAGAGAGAGCGGAACTGAGAGAGGGAGAGAGAGAGGGAAACAGTTCAATTACATTTCATAGCAGTACAGCTTAATGAACTGAATACGATGGGGAGAGAGAGACTGTTAAATTACACAACCAACCATGACTTAACATGACCATTCTTACTGTATGATATAAACAGTGAATCGGTTCAAAATGATTGAGGATTCACTACAGACATTTTTAAAACAAAATAAATCAAAGAAAATCCATTATGGCCATCTTACTGGCAAGGGACAGTAAAATGTCTTTATATTAATAGACAAATCACATTCATCACTGAACCATATAGGGTGTCCCCCTCCAGATTCACTGTTTCCTTTTCAAGCTATTTGCCGGCCCACTCTGTCATTGGCCTTCTTCTGTTAGCATGTCTGTCTGTGCTTCAAAATGGTGGCCGTCTGTACCTTGACGTGATAGGGCCCCAGCACGATCCAGCCACAGAAGCAGTAGCCCAGGTAGATGACAGCCACACAGCAGCAGAACCGGATCACGTTGGGGAACGCAGCTCGCAAGGTCACGATCAGGATCTGAGAGGGAGAGAGCCAGGAGAGTGGGTGAATCACTGTCATCGTTAGTGCTTTTCTGTGTCTGTGTGTGTAGGCAACTTACATTGTACTTCTGGAAGAAGCTGAGGTAGCGAATGACTCCGACCCACACCAACAAGGTGGAGGTCCCCAACAGGATGCCACACTCATCATACAATGACATATTCTGTTTGGAGAGATATTCAGCACAACGGTTTTTATCATAACCCAAACTGAGATTATTTTTTGGGGCTGCCGATTTGAAATAATTCTTTAGCATTTTCCTCTGGGAAAAATAAAGGTATTCTATTCTACTCTGAGCAGTAGAGAAAAAAGTCCCCTCTGACCTTGGACTCTATGCCGATCTTAATGGCGCTGCCGATGATGGTAAGAACGTCACTGATGATGAGCAGGATGTACCAGCCATTGATGAATTCCATCCTTTCATCCCAGCTGACTTTCCGGCCCAGGTTAGTCTTGAAGAACTCGACAAACTCCTGTTACGCAGAGACAGAGAGTGACAGAGAGAGAGAGAGACACACACACAGAGAGACACACAGAAAGAGACACATACACACAGAGAGAGAGAGAGACACACACACACACACAGAGAGACACACACACACAGGAAGAGAGAGAGAGACACACACAGAGAGACACACAGAAAGAGACACATACACAGAGAGAGAGAGAAAGACAGAGAGAGAGAGAGAGAGAGAGAGACAGAAAGAGAGAGTCACAGAGAGAGAGACACGCACACAGGAAGAGAGAGAGACACACACAGAGAAAGACACACAGAGCGAGAGAGAGACACAGAGAGAGAGAGAGAGAGAGACACACACACACACAGAGAGAGAGTGAGACAGAGAGGGAGAGACACAGAAAGAGAGAGACACAGAGACACAGAGAGAGAGAGACACACCCACAGGAAGAGAGAGAGAGAGACACACACAGAAAGAGACACATACACACAGAGAGACACACACAGAGAGAGACACATATACACAGAGAGAGAGAGACACACAGAGAGAGACACATATACACAGAGAGAGAGAGAGACACAGAGTGAGAGACACACACACAGAGAAAGAACGACATACAGAGCGAGACACAGAGAGAGAGAGAGAGAGAGACATACACACACAGAGAGAAAGACACAGAGAGAGAGAGAGAGAGACACACAGAGAGAGAGAGAGACACACAGAGAGAAAGAAAGACACACAGATTGAGAGATAGACACACAGAGAGATAGAGACACAGAGAGAGAGAGACACAGAGAGAGAGAGAGAGAGAGAGAGAGAGAGAGAGACAAAGAGAGGAGTTGGGTGACCATACTGGAAAGACGAGTATTCACACCTTCTCGGTTTTCGTGTCGCAGAGCATTACTCTAAAAATGAAATCAATTCACAGGCTACCAATCCACTACCATCAACAACAACAAAAATCTCTCTTCCTTCCACCCCAATCCAATAACAAGCAAACAAATGCATCTACAGTATGTTCTCAGATAATACATGCTATTGAGCAGACACTTTTATCCAAAGTGACTTACAGTCACTCATGCATTTTACCTACGGGTGGTGCCGGGAATCAAACCCACTATCCTGACGTTGCAAGAGTCATGCTACACCAACTGAGCTATAGAGGACCCCCAGATTGGATGTTGCTCCTTTAAACCACTTCCTCTCTTCCTGCCCTCCACCTCTCAGTGACTTACAGCCTGTAGTATGATGCCGCGGAGTATGGAGCGGCCACACAGCAGCAGGGACAGCATACAAACGATCGCCACCACCACGTCAAACGGTAGGCGCGTGTAGTTCTCCGCTGAGATAGGGGGAGGGAAGGAAAGAGAGGAGTTAGTGGCTTTCATCAAGTAGAAGCATAGGGGGCGAATCCTTACTTCCACAGGTCAAAACTTCACGTTGACACCAATGCATGACTAAGTGAACATTCCTATGAGGCATCTATAATGTCTTATGAGGTCAAATGAAGACGGCAATAGGGGAGATTGCTTAGAGTGTACATAGTGTTTGTTTTTGTGTTTGTCTTGCCGTTTGTTTGTGGTACAAGTTGTACCGGTAAATGTCTGTTCGGTCATTGTGTGTGTAGTTTTGTATTGACCAATGCACACGCAATTTCTTTCTTTTTTGACGAATCTCTGACCAGGTCTCTCTCGCTCGAAAAAAGAAAATGGTTATCAACCTCAAGAGATTCTCCTGGGTCGTGATAATTAGGGCACACCGTAGAAAAATATTTAGCAAAGGCAGAAGTTCAGGTAAGACCCTATGTTTCAGTCCGTTTCTCCCGTTTGGTGTCTAATTAGTATTAACCTGGTGACATTAATGTTTAATGAGAACAAGACTCTATCTCACCGTGGCCAGACACACTGGGGTCTTTACACTCCTCTATAAAAGCCTGGTTTTCCAGACTGATCCTTACTTTCCCACTGTGAGCCTTGTTGTCCAGGACTATCTGTAGAAACAGATGGAAAGATCAGACATTTATACAGGTACTAGTAGTACTTCCTGTAAACTTTGGCAATAAAATGAAACATAAAAAAGTGGCTAACTCCTCAAGGGATAATATAACACATGAGTTAAAGGTTAACTAAAATACACAGGCAATGAAAAGGTTTCCACAGCAACTACTACACACTAAACAGGTTACAATGAGCCACAGACTGGGTAGGACCATTTTTTAGGAAGTGGTGGGGGAGGGAAGGGGGGTGGGACTCACCGTTATGAAGAAGGTGTAACAGTCAGGAATCTCGTTGTTGATGATGGTCTGAATGTTGATGGCCTTTAGTTGGAACTGTATCGTCACGTTTATGAGTCTAGACAACATAGTGAACGTAGAAAATGAAGAGGGATATCAGGGTTATGTCAAAGTGAAAGCAACGAGAAACGTTTTCAAACATTTTGCAACGCAAAACAATTTTTTTTTTCTTATTGGACAAGTCCAGGTAGACCCTCCCTGTTTTTTGTTAGTTTTCCGTTAGGCGTCTAATGAACATAACCCAGGGCTATAGGTAGTGTGTAAACAGTTTGTGGCGCTAAAAATCAACAGCCAGATACTACAAAGATGGATATCCCATCTATCTTAGTTTTAGACCGACAGCAAACACGAGGGCCCGAAGTCATTTGAAAAGATATGGGAAAATGAAGCCTTACTTGTGGAACTTGAGGGTAAAGTTCTTGTAGTCACTGCCTAAAGGCGCTCGAGGGACTGACAGAGGGTTAACTCCCACACAATCTAGTAACAGGACAGAGAGAGAGAGAAGTTAGTCATTTCAGGGGCTGTCAATGTTTTTCCTTACAGAAATAGAATTACACTGAAATAGAATGACCATTACACTGATATAAATGTATGTTCTAGTAATATATATATCTATGGTTATTCTGTTCCGGTGATCATGTCAAGAGTCAAAGGGCAGGCCACTTCAAGGGTAGGTCATTTCAATACCAGGTGATTTCCATTGCTCAATGTGTTTCCCCTTTAGTCAGTAGTATTGTCCCAAGTGTCAGCTCATATAAGGAAGTGGGGCTTCCTACTACTTTCACATGGTCCGGGAACAATACAGTACTTACTTACACAAAACAAATGATACAGTTACGATGAATTGTTACTGAAAAGATGCCGTGGTACTGAAAAGAAGCAGCTTGGGTAGTCACCATTGTTACAGTAAATTAAATAACTTAACTTCAGGCTAGACAAGGCTAAGGCATAAAGCAATGGTCAATCCACCAAACTTGACCCTGGAAAGCCACAAGGCGTGCAGGATTTTGTTCAAATCTGACACTAAAACTCATCCTTTTTCAAACAAGTCAACTAATCATCAAAAGCATGTTGGAACAGAACTACATTTAAGCTGAGTCCCAAATGGCACCAGATTCTCACTCCATCAGGTGCCATTTGGGAAGCACAAAACACTGTAGCTCTAGTACCAGAGTTGGTGACCTCTGGCATTGGTATAATGCAAGAAAGTAGATCTATGTACCTGTGATAACACGAGGGTCAATGTTGAAGGTATCATTGGCGGGATCGATGCTGCCCTTCTTGTAGTACTGCTGGCAGAGAGAGAGGGCACTCCCGTTCACCCCAACCCCATAGACGTACGCATAGCGTCCCACCGTGGTCTCGGGTAGCATCAAATACTGTGAGGGAGGAGAAAGTGTACGAGGATGGAGAATAAGGCTCTAATATTTTAAAAGAATTCATCCCTCTTTCTGCCCTAATTTGAGGTCATCACTGATCTGTATGCGGATTCGTGGATGATAAATGAACGTTTCCACACTACCACTTTCACCAATCAAACTCGCTGAGATCTGTGATTACTTCAAATTATGCAGGAAGGAACGGATACATTCTAAATATTCAAACAGGGCCTAAAGAGTTGGAGACTTTTAGGATGAAAGTTGAGGATGAAATTATGAAGGGGACAAGATGGGGTCCTTCTTTGCGCTGCATGGACATGTTTACATCTCAGTCTGTATGCCGGGTCGTGTTCATTAGGCACCGAACAAAAAGATTTTCTGAAACTCTAATCTATCTAACATTTTCCTTAAATTTGTATTTATTTTTTAAGTCCTTTGCATGCGCTAATGAACATGACCCGGGTGTCGTTAGTGACTGTTACCTGGTGTACGGCGTAGAAGATGTGTTCGTAGACGTCGCTCTGTGTGTACACGGCCAACGTGTCATCGGGGCCCTCGTTATAGTCCTTCAGGAAGATGTGCTTAAAGGACATGGTGTTCTCCTCCTTGAACGTCACCACCATCTGGTTGCTGAGGCCAAACAACACCAGCTGAGGGAGGGAGGGAGGGAAGTAGGGAGGGAAGTAGGGAGGGAAGTAGGGATTCAGGTGTTTTATTGAAGGGAAGTGACCGTTCAACAACTAGAACGTGACCCTTTTTGATCTTAGGGAAATTTTAGAAGTTATTGTTGTAAAGACTGTCGGTCCATATTTCAAAATGTCAGATGCACAGACATCCTATCCACCAATAGGAACGGTGCACATGAAACAAGGTGTCAGTTGTTATGGACTTCAGCATGGTTGGTCCTGCCATAAAACCTGAGCTTTGCCATGAGGGCGTTTAGCATGTACTGTTCATACACTCAAAGTGAATATGAAACTAAATGTGTGTAGTTACCTGCACGGTGACAATGACAATCTTGAGCAGCTGCAGGCCCAGTTTGAAGGGCTTGCGGCCCTTGGCGTGGAACTTGTCACATGGGCTCATGAAGAAGTACTTGAGCTTCCTGCGCAGGGCCTCCTCTTCCTGCTCCGCCCCCAGCCAACCCCCCGCAGTCGCAGTGGGCAACCGGGGGTTGCCATGGCTGTCTCTGTGGTGAACGTGCTCGCCGCTGCTGTCGCTGGAGCCGTAGCCGTGAGGAGACACAGAGGAAACCAGCCTGTCCTTCTCTGAGAGAAGATAGAGAGCGAGGGAAGAAAAAGGAAGGGGAAAAAAACACGTTAGCAGCGCTAGAAGGATAGTGAGAGTGACTAATACGAACAGTCAGGCCTATCAAAGAATGTGGAGTGGATAACTGAGCAAAACACCAATGTAATCTGCAATAGCGCACTGCAACGGCACTCCATATTAGTGCTACTTCCTTTGTGAGCACCAACACCAACAGTACACTGATGAATAGGCTACGTGTCGCAATGTTACCCTTCAGTGAGCGACGGCTCTCGTACTAGTTCGGGCAGCTTTCATTAATTACATTTCCTAATCTCCCTCGCCTCATATAGTCATCCATCATCACGTCTCTATCTAGGAAAACCCTGGGAGGTGGCACAGGCCAGCGTATCAAAACAACACCCAGATCGGATGCTCTGAGCTGGGCCGGGCGAGACAGACAGCCTCCCTGGAGGAAGAGAAGCGGGTGATCGGTGTGCTATAGCTGACTGCTCCGCCCCTCAAGGCCGACAGAAACACACCCCTGGAGATGGCTGGAAGACACAGAAATAATATATAATAATATAATAATAATATATGCCATTTAGCAGACGCTTTTATCCAAAGCGACTTACAGTCATGTGTGCATACATTCTACGTATGGGTGGTCCCGGGAATCGAACCCACTACCCTGGCGTTACAAGCGCCATGCTCTACCAACTGTGCTACAGAAAGACTCCAGGGATGGCCGGGCTACTGCTACAACACCCGTCTGACTTGGTAGTCACTTGACGAAGGAGCAGAGCTTTGAGGTGCGATGGTACACATTTGGATTGTCGTCGTCAATAACATAAACCATAAAGGTGTAGTAAAAACCTAAATCACTGCACCTTCAGTGGAGAGACCGCTGGTGAAAGCTGAATTCAAACTCTGAGTCACCCAAACAAACTTGTGACAGTAACAGACTTGGAAGGGAAATGTGGACCATATAGTTAGTGAGTCAAAGAGCTAGTTCAGCAGTAATGGAAGAAAAGGAAGTGGAACTTGAAATGAACTGCTGTCATGAATTGGGTCACCTCACCTCTGGTAAACAGAACTCGAAGACCAGACAGAAGAACCACAATCTGGTTTGACGGACATAGAAGAGAGAATCACTGATGTGTGTGTATGTGTAGGATTGTGTGAGGCAACGGTGATATCTCAATGTTTACCTATAGAAAGCCATCCACAATAATCACCTGCATATCTAACCATCTTTAGTTCGTCCAAGTGAATGAGAGAAGCCCATCTAGCGGGGAGTGACCTAACTACAATATATCGACTTGCACACACAGAACCTTGCAAGGTCACAAACACTCACAGACATGACAGCAGTTGCGTGACTCTCCCTGTCAAAAACAATTCAGACTTGTGTTGAAAGAATTTCACTATGTAACATTTCATGCCAGCAATAGTAGCCCGAGCCAAGAAATGGACAGATCTTGATGGGGCATTTCGGCCATCAAGGCCGATAGCAATCGTCAAAACAAAAGAGCAGACGATGAGGGCTTGTTGCTGAGCCGCACTAAGAGATAAGAGTCAATCAAATGGAATAAATCAGCTGAAAAATCCTGCTCTTCCGGTTCAGGGCAGTCAAATGGTGTGTTAGAGAAGGCTTAATAGACAACTCTGCACCTTGTCCGTCCGTCATAGTCAGCACTGTGACCATCAGTCTGCCGGCATCTGTGTATCGCTACAATGGATCAGCAGCTATCAGTCTGCACTGGGCCACCCAGGGAGAGCAGGCTACACTATGCAACCTCACTGGAACCAGTAAGTAAACAAGCCAAGCTGCTCCTCGTCTCTGTCAACTCTTAACTCTGGGTGGTCTCTTGGACTCTATTTCCTGTTTCCTGTTTCTATTTCCTCCTGTGGTGAGAGGACATAGTTATGAGGTGGACTTTTTGTTATTGTTATTATTGAACTTTAAACTGTTTCTCAGTCTCAAAGTGCACATCAGTCAATTAAAATCGTTGATTTACTTGCACGTTATAGAACGCTACATTGTAGCTGGTCCAGTCAGATAACCTGGCACGTTAGCCCTATGCTAGCCTCACCAGCTGACAGTGATTATTTCCTGTAACAAATTCTGCATCAGCCTATAAAAGATCTTAGATTTTATATCCACCAACCAATGGCATTTGTAAAAAAATATATATAAAAAAAATATGGCAACCCTGGACACTAGAGGGATATTTTAAACCTATAAATTCAAGGTTCACTTTTGTTAAATTGGTGTGTAACAATGTTGTGTGCCAATATTGCATTGATGCATCTTTAACTAGGCCACTAATACTAACATTAGACAAAATGTTCACGTTTTTGCATGAGACAAAATCCAGTTTTTGCTAATCTGTTTCACACACATCCATGTGCTTTAATGGAAAAAAAGATAAATGAAGTCCTTACACATGTAAGTTTATCATACATCGTTAAAAAAATAAATCATGCACACTGCTAAAGCGATTGACTCAAAATCGATAGTGCACTTTCACCATGGGTTCGAGCCCTCCTCCTGTCCCCGACTAAAATATTTATATATATATTGGTTGACCAAGAGTAATCTGTTCTTTTGACCAATCGATTGGTTGAAATATTTTAACGTGTTTTTCCATATATTTGAATAAAATCTACTTTATGTACACTACTGAGCTTGTATGATGCTTTAAGCACTGCATTTAAAAATGAAAACACACAAATTACTAAAGAGGGAGCCAGAGATCAATATAGCCTAACCAGAAGAAGAAAAAAACTGTTCCTGTCTCCCCTCCTCCCGCTGCTGTTGGCCTTCACAGATTCTGAAATTATGCTCCTGAAGTTGCTGTTAATAGGCTACACCAGTGGTCAGCAACCTTTTCCATTTGGAGTGCCAAGTTATGATTTTCATATGCACTTTTTCGTGGAACAGTCTAATTTTATATGGTGGTTAATCAAAATTTGAAATGAAGGGCCTCCCGGGTGGCGCGGTGGTCTAAGAGACTCTGGGTTCAAGACCAGGCTCTGTCGCAGCTGGCCACGACCGTGAGGTCTATGGGGCGATGCACAATTGGCCTAGCGTCGCCTGGGTTAGGGAGGGTTTGGCCGGTAGGGATATCCCTGTCTCATCGTGCACTAGCGACTCCTGTGGCAGGCCGGGTGCAGTGCGGTGTTTCCTCCGACACATTGGCACATCTCGACCTTCGTCTCTCCCGAGCCCGTACAGGGGTTGTAGCGATGAGACAAGACAGTAACTACTAACAATTGGATGCCACGAAAAGGGGGTAAAATAAGAAAAAAACAAAAATAACACAAAATCTAAAAGTAACTTCAATTGCCATTGCCAATATGTAAAAATAAAGCCAAGAAGAACTTGGTCCAGCCCAAAGTGTTGTATAAAATATTCTGGGTCCTCAAGAGTTTCCTGCCAGTAAGAATCAGATAGGCCTATTTTATGACGTTTCCACTGGATCAGAGCATTACATTTTCATGTTGAGTTGTAGGCTAATCGAAAGGGAGAGATTTTTCAAATAGGCTACGTTGAGGAACTATTGTCATTCTCAATGAATGTAGAAACAGACTTTGTTTACTTGCTGTTTGAGGCAAAGAAAACTTTGAGAAGCTCCACAGTGACGGCGAGTAAAGACAAGCAGAATTGACTACTCGTAAATGGAATGAAATAAACCAAAACTTTCTCACAAGTGTAGCATAGGTTGTGCTCTGCAAACAAAGAGTCCACTACGAGAATGACAACGGTAAGACTGTAATAATAATAATAATATATTGAAGGTATTAACAGAAATGACCATAATTAAACAAATATTGTAGATTAGAAACTATGGGAATGAATGGTAAATGTACTACTGGTGATACTGGTGTGCCACCCCCGCATTGGATTAGTCCACTCAGACTGGCTTGAATCAGACATGTGTCTCTTGTGCCATAATTTGTTTTTATATATATGCCACTGCTCGACAACAACAAAAATCAGGGTCGACCAAACAATCGACCAGTCGACTAAATGGGGTCAGCCTAAACAGTAATGCATAGAAAACGTTGTACATGTCAGTGTAGCCTACATAAGAAATTAAGTAGTGTTTTTTTTTGCTCAACGGCAACGTTACACTACAGTGTATTCGGAAAGTATTCAGACCCCTTGACTTTTTCCACATTTTGTTACGTTACAGCCTAATTCTAAAATGGATTTCATTGTTTTTTCCCCTCATCAATCTACACACAATACCCCACTACGACAAAGCAAAAGCAGGTTTTCAGAATTTTTTTATCACGTACAACTACGTCAGCGATTTTAATTGGCCGATGGCGATTATGAGACGGAGAAACAGTTTTAATTGAAACTGTTTCTAATGCTCGCAAGTGTGGCCCCACAGTGTGCACTTGTGGTGAATTATTTCATTCTAATATGTATGAGATCACACATGAAGTGCTGTAAACAATGAGTCAAAGGGATACTACAAAACAAATGCTTGATAACGGCTTGACTGCTTACAAGACCATTTCTAACCCGCTGAACCACACACAGTCAAGTGCAGAAATGAAAGCCTGTGTCCACGGTCATATGGGCACCGTAGACTAGGACGCGTGAGGGGAGGTTAAGAAACTGGGTGGTGGGAGGTTATCACAGTGTATGATAGATGGATAACCTATCACTCCAGTATTAATGGTAAATTGTCCTTATTTTCACCTCTATGGCCTATTTATTGCCTACCTCCCTACTCTTCTAAATTTGTACACACTGTACAAACGATTTTTTAAGCTTTTGTGTTATTGAGTCTACGTTTGTTTATGTGTAACTCTGTTGTTGTTTGTGTCGCACTGCTTTGCTTTATCTTGGCCAGGTCGCAGTAGTAAATGAGAACTGGTTCTCAACTGGCCTACCTGGTTAAATAAAGGTGAAAAAAATCATAATAATACAAATAAAAAAACCTGGGTCAATCTGGTTTAAAATGTAGCAGACATGCTATGGTGGTGGGAGGGAGCAAGAGTAGTCAGAGTCTTTGGGTTCCAACACTCTAGAACTTTAACGGAATCCTTGGGACGTCCAACTAATCATTTAAATGGGTGGGGTAGGGGTTTGTGTTTAGGGTAGGGACGTCCCAGGGATTCCAGATAGCACTAACCCTGGAATTTAGGAATAACTGTTTTAATCAAGACTCATGAGCATTGAAGTACAGCATTGACTGCAATGGTGGGATAGAATAGAACAATTTCAAGGCTACAAGTTTCCTTGCTGAAAGTGGCCATCAGGTATAACTTCCTACCCCAGATTTGACAAGTGTAAACTGTTATTGGCAATTTCTGTCAGCATCAGGTCAACATAAAGCCAACTATCTTTGCCTATTTAATCTAGAATGTCTGTAGGGGAGAATCAGGTATGTTAACGAAAGGATAAATTGAGCCACCCCTTGTTTCTAGGAAACCATACACAAAATGTATAATTTGACCAAATATTTAGGGAAGAGGTTTCGTGATGCTTGCATATAAACCAAAGCAGATCATTTAAAAATGGTTCTATACATAATTTGGGGTCTCTGTGAGCGTCAATATGAGACCCTAAACCTAGCATGAAAGAGCATCCTTGTAGTTGTGTTTGCCTTGGGGTAAATTGAGCCAATGGCAAGTTAAGCAAATTGAAGTGTTTTCTTCCCAGGCGTAACACAACACATTAAAATCCCTAGCAACAGCGATCACATGATTAAAAAACAAAACATCTTGGGGATAACGGACTAGAGGGTGGATGGTTTTGTACATATTTATGCAATAACGCTTCTTCCAGTCAGTGTTTGGAAATATTGTAACAAAACATTGTTGATGCTGCTGCCTCATACAATGTTACTGTGTTGCACAATGTTACTGTGTTATACAATGTTACTATGTATGTTACTGTGTTATACAATGTTATTGTCTATGTTACTGTGTTATACAATGTTACTAATGCATTTATTCACGATTAATCACCATTGGAATTAGATGTATGTTTCATGGAGATGATTGGCAAGACATGACAGCCCCCACTGTAGAGCTACGTTACACAACAATCATAATATACACAGGGCCCTCCTTTCAATGGAAGACATGCAACAATGTAACAAACCACTTAAAACACACAAAGTTACATGTCAGAAAAGTATTTAAACTCAACATACCTGAACGGGCGCTGCCGTGGTTGCAATTGCCGCTTGCTGTAGCCATGTAAACGTTTTGAAACTATGAATAAATATGCGACATAAAATCTGAACTGTCTCAGAATAAATAAGGCAAATAAAAGCGGTTATAAAACGTGAGTATATTGTTGGCGTGAAATTAACTGCCTGAGAAGATAGCCATGAGGACGACGTTTTTCTGTGTTCTGCAATTACAGTATCGGTTCAGCATCCGTACAAGACATAACTTCCTTAGACGAGATCACATGACTCATGTGCCATCATGTGACTGCACGAGGTGGCGCTTGTTCTCATCTATTTCAATTCAATTAAAAGGGCTTTATTGGCATGGGAAACATGTGTTTACAGTGGAAAAGCAAGTGAGGTAGATAATAAACAAAAGTGAAATAAACTATCAAAAATTAACAGTAAACATTACACTTACAAAAGTTCCAAAATAATAAAGACATTTCAAATGTCACATTATGTCTATACACAGTGTTGTAACGATGTGCAATTAGTTCAAGTGCAAAAGGGGAAATAAATAAACATAAATATGGGTTGTATTTACAATGGTCTTTGTTCTTCACCGGTTGCCCTTTTCTTGTGGCAACAGGTCACAAATCTTGCTGCTGTGATGGCACACTGTGGTATTTCACCCAATAGATATGGGAGTTTATCCCATTTTGATTTGTTTTCAAATTATTTTCAAATTATTTGTTGGTCTGTGCAATCTGAGGGAAATATGTGTCTCTAATATGGTCATACATTTTGGCAGGTTAGGAAGTGCAACTCAGTTTCCACCTCATTTTGCGGGCAGTGTGAACATAGCCTGTCCTCTCTTGAGAGCCAGGTCTCAACTGAACTTTCTCAATAGCAAGGCTATGTTCACTGAGTCTTTACAGAGTTCCTTAATTTTGGGTCAGTCACAGTGGTCAGGTATTCTGCACGGTGTCCTCGCTGTTTAGGGCCAAATAGCATTCTAGTTTGCTCTGTTTTTTTGTTAATTCTTTCAATTTGTCAAGTTGTTATCTTTTTGTTTTCTCATGATTTGTTTGGGTCTAATTGTGTTGCTGCCCTGTGGCTCTGTTTGTGTTTGTGAAGAGAGCCCCAGGACCAGCTTGCTTAGGGGGGACTCTTCTCCAGGTCGATCTCTCTGACTCGTCTTTCTCCCTCTTCAACTTCACCGTCTCTTTGCAGCCTCTGGCCAACATTTCATTTCAGACGATAGTAAAACACGTACCAAGCACAACATCTAATTGTGTATAACCTGAGACCTATGTTATTGACACGGTTATTTATTCTCATGGAATTTCTGGTCCATATGGCACATTTAAACATTACACTTCTTGGCCATTTCAATGAAATACAAAGGTGTTATTTCAGGTATTAAAGTATTTATTTCAATTTTGACAAAGCAATATACAAGCACCAAATAAGTTGTGGACATTAAAGCAGCCACATGTATACTTACAATGACACTATGATGTGTCATGTCTAAATGGGGAGCATTGTAAAATATCCCACCCATTAGATATTACAATAAAGACTGAAGTGCATATCATTGTACAGTGCTATATTATTCTGTTCAATCAGGGGATTCCATTTGACATCTTGCTGAACAACCAGTCCAGGATGAAGTGCATTCATTTGTGACCATTTCTGTTTTTTCACCAGTGAACTACTAGCACATCACTGAGCTGCTCAATCCACACTCCTCTCTGTCCATACTGTTACTCCTCCCTTTCATCTGCCTCTAGAGTAGGTCCTTTGAATGAATGAATGAATACTGTACTTTCAACTAGCTTCCTTCCCTCCAGTGCCTTGCCTCGGGCGATGACGGCCTCATCAAACTTGATCATGAGAGTGGTGCACTTGTGCCGGTGCACCGTGACCTTGGCGGAGAAGCCGCTGTGTGTGAGAATGGCCTCCACCGCGCCCCCGGTGAAAGCGGCACAGTTGAGCGTGCTGTTTTCTTTGGGCACCGAGGTGAAGGCGTTGATCAGGGGCTCTTTCTCAATGATATAGTAAATCTTGTCGTAGTCGTTGGCCTGCTCCAGCTTGTCCTTGCCGAACAGGGCCCTCCACACCGACACCTGGGGAACCGAGGGGTAACGGAAGGCAGAGAAAGGTGAAGGTTTGTTTGTGTTTATGCTTATGTCTGAGGTCAGGTCTGTTGAAGTGGAGGTCAAGTCGCTGCTACAGCCAAGAGCCATTCATACCTAGGCTATATTTGTATTACGTTATAGCCTAATGTTATGTGAATGTCAGTATAATGTCATACATTGGTTGTTATTACACTAATGAAAAAGTCTAGTATGTGAATCACACACAATGTGCAAAGTTCTCTTGGTCATGCCTTGATGAAGAGCAGTATGTTCAACACTTTGGTTTCCCTTTGCCATTCTTCTCTCAAAACCAGCACATCCAGCACATCCAGCAGGCTGGCCCCCACGCCTTGACCGAAGTCTGCCAAGCGTGCCTGCAGCTCAGAGTACACCCGACTCAGAGTACACAGCCGACGCAGAGTACACCCGACGCAGAGTACACCTGACGATGAGTACACCTGACGCAGAGTACACCTGACGATGAGTACACCTGACGCAGAGTACACCCGACGCAGAGTACACCCGACGCAGAGTACACCCGACGCAGAGTACACCCGACGCAGAGTACACCTGACTCTGGCAGTACTGCACCATTTCAGAGAAGAGTCTGGCGAGCGAATGCTCTAGAATCGCAGACTTGCCCCTGGTGAAGCGAGTCTCCATTTTCTACAGGGGGAGAGGAAGGTGAGGAGAGTGAGTGACTGTCAACAACAGCAGAATGTTGGTGTATAATAAAATATCAGCACATGACTGTTGGTGCTTCCAAGACAACTGGGAACTCTGGAAAAAAAATAGGTCAAATCATGATGTAAGTGATCTTTAGGTCTTAACTCCAGAAGGATGCCCGAGTTGGATGACAGTTCAAATGATTTTTCCCAGTGGGGACTAGTTTTTCCAGAGATTCCAGTTGTTTTGAACGCACTGAAGTCGGACATTTCCCAGTTCCCAGTTATTTTGAACGCGACATTAGTACCTAACATCACCCAATGACTGTTCTGACAACCCTCCATCAATTTCAACACATCAGGAAACGTGCTGCTACGGTTAGATACACTTGAACAGAATATGAATAAAAACAAGGATTATTTCATTCAATGAGCACATATGGTGGAAAGTTGACTCTGAAACATGCACGGAGAAGAAATAAACATAGCCGATATTATTACGGGTGATACGTCACACTCACACATCATAATATGAATGTTGAAATATCTTCTGTTGAAACATTATGGTATTGATACAATTAAAATATTACAGTTTTCATAAATCCGTATTTTAAACAGATTTTTTAAACCTACACAAATAAAAATAAAAAAATCCAGTAGAGGCCACTATTGTCCCATTTATCCCCTGGTAATGGATGTTTGCTTAATGGCACAAAGGGAAAATAAACATTGGGGCCAAAATTCACCTCATACATTGAGAACAAACGGGTTGGGGATGGAAGAAAAACACAAAAACAAACAGACACTGGCTGCAATTCTCAATGCAGCACTCACTCAAGTGTAATAGACTTTGTTCCCCTTTACTCCCTACCACCAAAACCTCATAAGCATATGGACACCACCTGCCATGGGACACTAATGCCATGAGTCAGGAACGTTTCTGTCATCTGAAAAAGCATACATGCAATGATTATAGTGTATGCCAACTATACTGGGTTGTTTTTGTTAAGTGTAATTTCCAGTAAGGTTACTGGGTTTCCCTGACACTGACGGTAAACAGACCGCCCCTCTCTATGTATCGTGGAACACATTTACCAGACTTCACTATCTGTGTGTGTCTGTGTGTGTCTGTGTGTGTCTGTGTGTGTAATTACATCCATATGTGTGAAAGGTTGGATGTAATAGATGTATATATCATGGGGAAAAAATAATGGGACGACTAATACAAACCAGCATATCTTCAGCACTTTCTCTTGTCCCTTTAAGCCTGATCTCGTCACAAGCTTCAAATGGCCTTATTTGTTTTCCGATGACAAACTTTGACTTTGGGTAGGAACCAATCAATATTTGGAGGCGTCTGTGTATAAAGAGTTATTTCATCTATTGGGAAACCGCATTACAAACACATTGATTCCCCGAAGTGGGAAGTGAAACCAGCTTTAGGTACTCGATACAAAGCCTTATTGAGCATTCTGCTTGTGGTTTGTCATGAGTGGTTGTGGTTTGTCATAACAGAGTGTTGGACCGTAAGAGATAAGAAGATTACAACTCTCATCGGCAGCCTGGGTTGACCTTGTCTGGGGATTGTTTGTGGGTTTTAGTTTAGCCTCTGGATCTGGTGTGGTGCAGCTACACTCAGAATGACTACAGTGGTTCTATGGCTCTTCATTGTGGCTGGAACGTGCCACAGCGTTCTCTGTTCAGGTAACCTGTGTTAATGGACTGTAATTACATGTTCATTTGGGTTCATATGTCTGAAGGTACGGCCGCCTTACTGCATTGTCCGTCTCCACTGGCAACATATGCTTCTATTGTTAAACTGAGAGCTCAATTTAACACAAAAAGTCACGAGTATGTAGCTGATGTACAATACATTAAATACCCCAGATAGTATGAATATGAGTATGAATGAAGCCCCAGGTAACTGTTTGTTGTAGCATGAACTAAAAAAATTGTTTTGATTTCAGAGGACCACCTGCGCGACATGGACAGTTTCATAAGTGCCGTAGAGCAGGCTGAGGACTCTAACCCAGACCTGTCCCCACTAGCCCTTGTGAGGAGGCTGCGCAGGACGGCCGGACACGAGGACCCACTCACCCTGCACTTCCTGGGGGCCTCCAACAACATCAGCCACATCCACACCTCCGTGTTCAACACCACTCTCTTTGGCTTCTTCGACAAAGCCATCCACCATTTTGTGACGGACCGTGGTGAGGAGAGAGGGGTTGTTCTGACCCAAGATGGCACCACAGTGGCCATCGCTCCCATGCTTCTAGGCATTGAGGTGGGTCTGAAAGCTAAGCTTGAGGGCACCCCTCCTCTGGGCATGTTTCCCCTCACCTTGGCCAAAAACCTAGGGTTGTCGTTCCTTAGCCTCCAGGACTTTCCACCCGCTCAGCGTCTGGGGCCGGATGGCTGCTGGGACAACTTGACCAACCCAAGGGTGTTCAAGCTGTCTAGGGTGCCCACCCTGGCCACCGATGCCCTGGTCAATGGGGGAATGGATGGGTCCATTTTGGGCATGGATCTTGCCACCCTGGCCCCCTCTGAACAGCCTGGTAAACTCAGCGAGGTGCTGAAAGGTTACTACAACCATGTGCTGGAGGGGCAAGACCTGAGGGTTGTATCCAGCCACATCAGCCCCAAGCGTAGAGAGATTTCCCAAGCCCTGCTGGGCACCCTGGACACCCAGAGGCAGGTGATGGAGACCCTATACCTGGTGTGGAGGCTGGAGGACACTCAGTGGATAGCCAAGGATACAGGGGTGGAAAAAGCAGTGAGAGACGGAATGCTGGAATTTGTCCACAGATACTGGGGTGAGTCTCAGGGTGGGGGAGAGGGAATCATTTACGCCTGTAATTATGAAATTGTAGGTGATAAATGGCTATTCATTTGAAGTCTGTAAATATGAAGAGTAATTGAACCTGTTCTACTCTGGTTCAACCTCTCCTCTCCAGACTGCCCTCCCATCATCCCACGGTGTCAGTGGGGGGCGGCACCCTACCGAGGGTCTCCCTTCCCTCTTGCCCTGCCCCTCCCCTTCCTGTATATCCACCACACCTACGAGCCAGACAGGCCCTGTCACTCCTTCAGGCAGTGCTCCAGGAGCATGAGGGCCATGCAGCGCTTCCACCAAGAAGACCGCGGCTGGGCCGACATCGGATATAGGTGAACTTTGACCCCCTCATCCATTCGCAGATATTAACAAACCCTTTATACTAAGCTTCATAGATGGAGACAAGTGTGTTGTGTCAGCCTACAATTACTGAAGCAGTCATATTATAGCAAATCTTGACATGATATTTATTACACAGTATAACTGTGCAATATAAAATGACAAGATGCTATAACAGGAATCAGGGTTGTGAGATAATGCAATTTGTTTTATCACTCCAACTCCTAAATGTATGTTCCCCTCAGTTTTGTGGTGGGTTCTGACGGGTACATCTACGAGGGGCGCGGCTGGCATCACCTTGGCACCCACACCAAGGGGCAGAACTCTTATGGTTACGGCGTGGCCTTCATTGGCAACTACTCCTCCTCTCTGCCCTCACTCCACGCCCTGGATCTGGTGCGCCAACACCTGGCCAAGTGTGCAGTGGATGGCGGGCGCCTGCAGGCCAACTTCACCCTCCATGGGCACCGGCAGCTGGTGGACACCTCATGTCCAGGAGACGCCCTCTACTCACAGATCAGAGGCTGGGAGCACTTTGGGGTGAGAGACTGTTCAGTATTTTTGGCTACTATACTGTCAGTCAATGTCAAATGAAACCTTTTAATACATACACAATCAGAAGGGCATCACAGTTCCACCAGAACACTATTCAGTCATTATACAATTGTGCCCTTTTTCCTATATTAGACATTAGTGATAAACATCAACATTAATCTGTTTGTCCACTGTTGATTTTGATGCTGCTGACACGTTTAGAGCCGGTGTTATCTTGATCATTCATTACAGCAACCTTTTACAGGAAACCAGCTCATCGAGAAAGGACCAATGAAGAAGACAAGCATGTAAAAAGCAGTGTGGAATAAACCCAATTTTGTCAAAATATCTCATTGGATTGTATGGGGGGTATCAATTTGTTACGTCCATGATAATAGTGTGTTTTAGAGTTATAACAGGATATAACACTCACCCTTATGGTTGTCACTGCTTCACATTACAGTATTGTAACACAACAGAGAGACATGTACAGTATACTGAACAAAAATATTTGAGCAACATGTAAAGTGTTGGTCCCCATGTTTCATGAGCTGAAATAAAAGATCCAATACATTTTCCATAAGCACAAAATGCTTATTTCTCTCCAATTTTGTGCTGAAATGTATTTACATTCCAGTTAGTGAGCATTTCTCCTTTTCCGAGATAATCCATCCACCTGACAGGAGTGGCATTTCAAGAAGCTGATTAAACAGCATGATCATTACACCGGTGCACCTTGTCCTGGGGACAATACAGAGCCACTCTAAAATGCGCAATTATGTCACACAACAAAATACCTCAGATGTCTCAAGTTGAGGGAGTGTGTAATTGGCATGCTGACTGCAGGAATGTCCACTAGAACCTCCAACGTTGGTTTAGAGAATTTGGCAGTATGGCAGTATGTCCAATAGTATGTCCAACCGCAGACCACGTGTAACCACGCCAGCCCAGGATCTCTACATCTGACTTCTTCACCTGTGGGATCGTCTGAGACCAGCCACCCGGACAGCTGATGATAAAGCCCATTTGTGGTGAAAAACTCCTTCTGATTGGCTGGGCCTGGCTACCCAGTGGGTGGGCCTATGCCCAGTCATGTGAAACCCATGGATTAGGGCCTAATTTATTTATTTAAAATGACTGGTTTCCTTTTATGAATTTATAACTCTTATAACATAACATGTTTTTGATCAGTATAGCTGCATCTGTCGAGAGAGAGAGAGAGAGAGAGAGAGAGAGAGAGAGAGAGAGAGAGAGAGAGAGAGAGAGAGAGAGAGAGAGAGAGAGAGAGAGAGAGAGAGAGAGAGAGAGAGAGAGAGAGAGAGAGACAGTGACACCCAGTGGCATAGGAATGACTTCTGGCACCAAGGCTTCAAGAGGATCCAGGATAGATGTGTTCCACTCAATGACTGGGTTCCACTCATTGTTAATGGGTTCCACCACATTGTTAATGAATTAAAAGTGAATAGCAATTCAATTACTGTAAACATCGCCGTTAACACAAAAATAACATCAGTTTTAGTGGGAGTAGGGAGAATGTTTGGCCCTATTGGAATACTTTCAAATTGTTTTGGATAATGAATTATACATCTTGGCTATCTGTCCAATTCATAAAACACATATTGACCAGGTTGTGACAGTGAAATGTTTAACAGATGTGTCAGTTAATATTAATTTGATTTTATTTGGATCTCTTTTAGTCCCCATTTGGACTAATCTTCCAAGAGTTCTTAAACATTACATTTACATTACATTTAAGTCATTAAACATTAAAACACAATTTATAATACAAGCACATTTTCACAAATAATACAAACATACATAGTATACTAACATAATGACCCAATAAATACTAAATTCTTCATCTACTATAGTCCCACAACATTTGTATGTATAATATTTAAATGGTTTAAAAAAATAATGTTTATATGTATATATTGTGGTGAACAGCAGGTTAACCACCAGGGGGAGACTCATCGAGGCGTGGTAACAGATGGAGTGCAGATCACGAGGCGATGGCTCCATCTGCTGGATGTGCCAGGTCTCGAGGGGCTCTCCAGCCAGGACTAATTGGGGCTGATTGGAAGCTGGTGAGTGATCAAGGGCGGATTGCTCACCAGCTGTGCGAGGCCCATAAAGCTGAGAGAGAGAGAGAGAGAGAGAGAGAGAGAGAGAGAGAGAGAGAGAGAGAGAGAGAGAGAGAGAGCGAGAGAGAGAGTTGGCGAGAGAGAGAGAGAGAGAGAGAGAGAGAGAGAGAGAGAGAGAGAGAGAGAGAGAGAGAGAGAGAGAGAGAGAGAGAGAGAGAGAGAGAGAGAGAGAGAGAGAGAGAGAGAGAGAGAGAGAGAGAGAGAGAGAGAGAGAGAGAGAGAGAGAGAGAGAGAGAGAGAGAGAGAGAGAGAGAGAGAGAGAGAGAGAGAGAGAGAGAGAGAGAGAGAGAGAGAGAGAGAGAGAGAGAGAGAGAGAGAGAGAGGAAAGGACTCCCGTGTTATTGTTGGCGGTTGCGGAGGTAACAAGCGGGAGTTCAGTTTTGTGCCAGACCCAGAACACGGTATCCCGGAGAGGATCTTATGGGGGAGACTTATCTTTTTCTTTTTGATCTATTATTTAAATAAACACCCTTGAAACTGAGCTAATCCTTCTCTGTCCGTGTCTGATCTGGGTAAAACATATTGACCAAACCCACTGGTCTGCCTCAATATTGAAGGTTTCTGGTTTTGTCATTTCATTTTTTCAATTTCTTTATTGCTCTAAATCGAAATGTTTTTTTTTTTAGCCTATTTCTCTTTTCTGTCTGGATAATGCATAGCTGGTGGACAATCAATTCCTAGTATTACGGAATGTCTGTCTCTTACCAACTGAATACCGTTGTGAATGAAACTTGGCTGTTTTAAATGATGTATATTATGAAATAAAATAAGCCTTTATTTTCAATTATCTTGTCGATTGATGACCAACCAAGAACATTGCGCATGACTGCAACAGAAGAACCATATCTCCACCTTAAAACAATCCTTGCTGCTTTGTTCTGTGCAATCTACAGCCTCCTAACTTCACTTGATGATGCATTTCCCCAGACCACAGAATAGAAGTTCAGCTGACTCAATTAATGCTTGTTTTATTTGCTTAATTTTTTTCAGGTAAATTTAGCTATCCTTCCGATTATGCATGTTTTAATATATATTTTTTAATAGATGAGAAGCAGTTGTCTAGCTCCACTCCCAATAGTTTGGTTTCTAACACCTCTTCAATTTATACTCCTCCCATACTTAATTGTATCCCATGTTGCTTTGGCCTATTCCTAGTGGAAAAGACCAACATAACTTTTGTGTTCTTGCTGTTTAAAACAAGTTTGTTCTGGCAAACCCACTCCTGGATATTCTCCAAATCTCCTTGTAAAGCTTGCTGTTCCTGTTGAACTGATTGTCTTGCTGTGTAAATTGTATCATCTGCAAATATAGTAGCTTGAGTTTCAGCTAAGGCATAGGGAAGGTCGTTGGTATATATTAAATAATGAAGTGGCCCAAGGCAGCTGCCCTGTGGTATTCCACAGTTTAACACATGAGGGGAAGAAATGAACCATTGATATAGGTGGTCTGTTCCCTGTCAGATATGACTGTACCCAATTCAATGCTACCTCCTTAAAACCATAATGCTTAAATTTTGTCAAAATTATTTCCTGATCCTCTAAATCAAATGCAGCTCTGTAATCTAAAAATACTACACCCACAAACTTGCCATTATCCATAGCATTGAGCCACTGGTCAGTCATGCCAAATAATGCAGTGGTAGTGGAATGGTTTTTGAGACAAGCATGCTGATTGGCTGTAATCAGATCATTATTTTCCATGTACTCCCATATTTGTCTACTCACAATACCCTCCAATATCTTACTGAGTGTAGGGAGTAGACTAATTGGTTGACTATTGGCATGAGTAATGGGTTCTTTGCTGTCTTTCAGAATATGACACATTTTCGCATGCTTCCATACATTTGCAAACATCCCCTTTTCCAGTGACCAATTAAATATGTATCTCAGTGGAACTGCAATCTGGGGAGCAGCACAGCGAAGCAAAAAATTGTCCATAAGACCATAACCTGTAGATTTACCATCAGGTAATGACTTCAATAGGTTTAACACCTCCTCCACTGGCACCGTTTGCAGACTAAAAGATCAGGTCTTGTTGCTCATAATATGATCATCAATCCATTGGACAATAGTTTGTTTGGAAGAATTTTTACATTGTTGCTCAGTAAATTAATTGTCTTTGTAAAAAAATCTGCAAAATGATTGTCAGTATCAACTGGTTTTGTTATTATTCTCCTATCAACCTCCACACTAGATGGGCATGATGAGATAGATGTACCAAGTAAGCCCTTAACTGTGTTCCATACTTTTGTTAGAATCATTTTTACAATCAATAAAAGCATTGTTGTAAAATAACTTTTTGTTCCTTCGATTCAATTTAACTGCATAACTACGTAATGTTCTATAATTCTGTTCATCAATTTCTAAATTTGACTTGGCTGCTAAGACTTTTGCCATATTTCTTTGAGAAAAAGCCTCACCCAGTTCATCATCAATCCATGGAGATGGACGAGCACCAACTATACTCTTCCTTAGTGGGGCATGATGGTCCATTACCTCAGTGAGCAAATCAATAAAACATTCTGTAGCGTGATTCAATTCATCCCTTTATTCTTTGGAACCATGGTGTTTATGGTTATGATCACAATATTATGGTCTGTCCAGCCCACTGGCATTGCTCTGGCTTTTAAGCATTGCAATGGTATATTACAGAAAATCAGATCAATAAATGTGTCTGAACGATGGCCCAACTTAATTGAGTATCATTAACCATTTGTTTCAAACCACAGTTCTCGGCATATCTCATCAATTCTGTTCTATTTGAATTATTGTGATCCTTCCAATTTATATTAAAATCACCCAAGATAAATACATCTCTGTTGCTATCTGTGGCCTGGTCAAACCTAGTACATAAGTCATCCAGATAGGACACCTTAGAGCTAGGAGGTCTATACACACATCCCACCAATATGGCTGCCTGGTGAGGCAGATGTACTTGAGCCCATAGTGCTTCTAATTGACGTACATTAAGGTCATCCCTCCTCTTAAAAGGTATGTGATTCTGAATGTACAGTGCAACACCCCCACCATTCCTATTCCTGTCTCTTCTCAGTAGACTATATCCATGAATGTTCATTTGCCCATCCTTTACAGACGCATCTTACATGCGTTTCCGTCAAAGCCAAAATATGAATATGATTTATGTTGACCAAGTTAAAAAAAACTCGTGTATTTTGTTAGGAAGGCTACATACATTAACCTGAGCTATATGCAGCCCTTTCCATATCAAGTGGAGATCAATAGAGCATTTATTCATTATAGTTGAAGTTGTCATGATACACTAGAACAGACAAACTCAGATTTTAACATTAAATTAAAATAGACAGAGAGTTACTCCAGAGTCCCGATACAATTGCCAGTTGATATAAAGTGTATCCATCACCACGGAGACTCGTTGATTCAGGCAACGCTTTTCCTTCATGATGGGATATATATGTTTTTTTCTCCTTTCATTGACCTCGATGGAAAAGTGATCATTCATTCCAAAATCAGTGTTTCTGAGTTCTCTGCCCATGTTCTTTGTCGTTTCCTTTTGCTTAAATTTGTCAAAAGATGCAATAATAGCCCGTGGCCTATTTCCAGAGGCTTTACCTATTCTATGGACTCTGGAGAAAGTGGCATTACGCACAACATCAGTGGGCAGTTATGGTTGAGTTGACATAAAGTCTCGGACAGTGTCCTCACAGCCTCTGCTGTTGTCATTCTCCGGTATCCCTGAAAATATTAGATTGTTCCGCATTGATCGACACTGTACACCAAGCAAGGTTTCTTTAAGTTGTTTGTTCTCCCTTTGCACCACCCCCACCTTTCCATGAATAGAGTCTACAGTACCTTTCAGCGCCGAGTTCTCTTTCCTTAGATCATCAATCTGACGTTGGCTGAATTCTAGACTAGCACATAATGCATTGATGTCCTCTCGTAATATATCCAAGATATCAAGTTTGGCAAGCCTTTCATTGATGGATTTTAACAAGTCAACAACCATATCAGTAAACCTCTCCCCACGCACCCTCTTACTAAGGGATGATTTCGTTCCATCGTTGATACCTATTTTCCAACTTGGTTTTGGTTTGTTTGTTGATTTGGTTGGATGTCCTTAACAATGCTTGAATCCTCTGAAACCAGCGACATGTTTCTTTTGAGTTCGTAAGTATCTTTCGTCGATGAATCGTTCAAGCTCTTCAATGGATTTTGAATCATCCAGCGTGTTAACAGGCAGAGTTAAACACACAAACAAATTGTCCTCGATTTCAATCAAATGATTGTAAACTCAAAGCATTGAACATGATTTTTAATATTCTTAATCATTTTGTGTTTTGTAAAATTTTGTCATATTTATTTGCTTTATCAGCATGGATTAACAAATAATGGCATATTTGTTCAATAAACACTGATTTATCTATTTTCATACACTTTCAATGTATTAAAAGTACAGTATAATGTTAAAAATCCACCACTAGTCATTGTTGATACCTAAGCATACTGTAAATCGTATTGATTGATTCTGTAATTCATTTCATATCGCCTACTTTAAATAGCCTGTTGTCTTCAGGTTTGAAGCGATTTTTAAACCAACACATTTTAATATTGTATTGCATGTTTTATATATTTCTCTAACCCTTTTGTATGCGAATTGCCAATGTCAACAAACGTTCATAATTTACGTTTTTTTCCCAGTGACATCGTGTCAAAATGTTACAGGATCTGTAATCATTAGGGAGAAATAGGATTGGCCAGAGGCAAATGATACAACAGGATAAATAAATGTGCTTAGAAATGTACGACGTTGTGCGCAATAAGGAACGTGTCACCATAGAAATAGAATCTATATTAGAATTCCATGCTCGTCACAATGTCCAATTAACATACATTTGAATTCTTAATTCTATGTGTATTTCTCAGAGGTTAATTTATTCACTATCACAACCAGCCGACAGTATATCGGATAGCAAACGCGAATTCTTCATTCAAGTCAATCAAAAAATCGTATATTTTTTCCTGTTCTCAGTAAGGTAAGTAGGTCTTCCCATAATGAGAAGGACCGACATTACACGCATTTGACATTTTCGAAAAACACGTTACTTGGATCATATCGAATCTGTTAGCTATACAACCAATTTATCGATCATCTAAGATGACTTGCGTCCTCATCATAATTAAGGTCTCATTAATCTAATCTGCACTTGTATTGTTTATATTGCATGTTGTTGTTCTATGTAAAGTATAACGTATATTCTTCCCATTTAGATAACTTTTTCCAGCATTAATTTGAAAAATACAGATGTACTGTTGTAGACATCTGGTTTTGGGTTCTGTGCTCAGTAACCAGTCACTCTTTCTGCAGAGCTTTGGTCAACAAAAACAAATAATCAAAAAAGGGCTCATGACTCTCCACGGAGGAGCAGTTAGTTTGTGCCATGAACCAATTCATATCACTCTCTGCTTGCCACATTCTAAATGGTTAAGTCACTAATTGAAGACTCTATTGCAGAAAATGCTCAAGAGGCAATTCCGTACACTGAAAGCCCAGGGAAGACTCCCACTAGACCTCCCTCTGAGACCAATGAAGGCCTGGCTCCTGGCAGGGAAAAGAGTCTTCTTGGAGTGAGTGCAGTGTTCTCAGACTATTTTTTAATTGTACGAAACGTTATACTTAATTTAGGTAACTTGAGTTTATCAAATCATTTGACAAGTGTAAATAATAACACGAATGTATCAAAATATATTAGACGACAGCAATAGTTTGATAGATAGTGTAGACAGACATAGTCTGATACATTTCCATATTCACATGAAGGCGTGAGACAGAGACATGGAAGAGATGGAGGAAGGTCTGTGTAGCTGAATTGGTGAGAATATGTAGAGCAAACAGTACACCCACTGTAAAGCCCTTAAGGTATCAGCACGCTCATTTCTGGACCAAAAGAGAAAAACAGCAGCTATCAGTTCAAATTAATCATTTCTCCCATCATTTCAATGATGGACCAGTGTCCAGTCTCACCTGATACATCAACAGTCTGTTAATTACATATTATGTTGTTACATAGACTTGGGATGCAAAGAGGGGCTTGGAATTACAGGAGACAGAGAGAGTTCTCCTGGTCAGTTGCCAGAGAGTTCAGGATGAATTAAGGATGTCTGATTTCACTGTGGACACGGCGCCCAACAAAGCCATCCAGCTTCTGAAAGAGGAGTGTTGGAAGTTGAACTTCTTGCACCTAAAGGATGAGACATGCCAGGCCACTGAGGTAAGACATAAGAGCCATCTGCAATCTTAAAATGTCAAGCATCTTTGTCAATTCTGTGTATAATATGGTGTTCAAAGTTGGTCAATGTTACAGTCAACTTTGGATGTCTTTGGTTTGTTGTATTTGTGAAGGAGCTATAGGATAGTTATGTATGTCTCTGTCCATTTACAGCTCACTGAGCTGTATGGGCATTCTGAGACCTCTTCAAAGGAAACTCTAATTGAAGAGAAAAGTCCAAAGACCAAGTACCCGTCCAGCGTCACTGGGGCTGCTGACATTGACAACACCAATGAGGAGGCTTCAGAGGAATCTCCGAATAACAGTGTGGTGGACTTTCAGGATGAGTCGCTGGCCCTGGTCAGTGTGGAGAAAGACGCTGCTGGAGATGGAAAGGTCAAGGTGGTGAAGCCCAAAGGGTGTCTGAAGGAGAGCTGCAAAGATCAGCTAACCCCAACAATCTATGATATGATTACGGAACTACCAAAGGTAAGGAACAAGAAGCCTGTTTCGGAAATGAAAGGTCAAGTGTCTTTGCAAATTGGGTGTATCAGAGATGTCTCAAGCGGGACAATTATACAAATAAGCTGCTATAATCTTTGACTTTGGATGTCTGTGGTATGTTTTGTGAAAAACGACAGATATCAGTTTTGTTCTTACTATTTCATTGCTCTGCATTGTCTGCTTAGTCCTATTTCGGATCCACTGAGAGCCTTCCTGAGATGTGTATCAGAGGTCCAAATGTGTGCAGTGGAGTGCCTGATGTGTCAAATGCAGTGGGAGAGGTGTCCAGTGACACAATGACGACTGAAGCTGCTGAAGACCTTCTGGACACTGGAAATGTCCTGAGAAAGGTGGTGCAGCTATCCACCGAGAGCCATGCTGAGGTGTGCAATGGAGAGACTGAGCTGTGCAGCGGAGGTCCTGAGGTGTGCAGGGGAGGTCCTGAGGTGTGCAGCAGAGGTCCTGAGGTGTGCAGCGGAGGTCCTGAGGTGTGCAGCGGAGGTCCTGAGGTGTGCAGCGGAGGTCCTGAGGTGTGCAATGGAGAGACTGAGCTGTGCAGCGGTCCTGAGGTGTGCAGCGGAGGTCCTGAGGTGTGCAGCGGAGGTCCTGAGGTGTGCAGCAGAGGTCCTGAGGTGTGCAGCGGAGGTCCTGAGGTGTGCAGCGGAGGTCCTGAGGTGTGCAGCGGAGGTCCTGAGGTGTGCAGCAGAGGTCCTGAGGTGTGCAGCGGAGGTCCTGAGGTGTGCAGCGGAGATCCTGAGGTGTGCAGCGGAGGTCCTGAGGTGTGCAGCGGAGGTCCTGAGGTGTGCAGCGGAGGTCCTGAGGTGTGCAGCGGAGGTCCTGAGGTGTGCAGCGGAGGTCCTGAGGTGTGCAGCGGAGGTCCTGAGGTGTGCAGTGGAGGTCCTGAGGTGTCAAACCCAGTGGAAGAGGTGTCCAGTGATACAAAGACAGAGGCTGCTGAAGAACTTCGGGACACTGAAAATGTCCTCAGCAAGGTGGTGAAATCCAAAGGGTGGCTGAAGGAGGGCTGGGAAGATCAGCTGACCAAAGACTTCAATGATATGATTGCAAGACTCCCAAAGGTAAGGAACAAGAAGCCCGTTTCGGAAATGAAAGGTCAAGTGTCTTTGCAAGTTGGGTGTATCAGAGATGTCTCAAACGGGACAATTATACAAATAAGCTGCTATAATCTTTGACTTTGGATGTCTGTGGTATGTTTTCTGAAAAAGGACAGATATCAGTTTTGTTCTTACTATTTCATTGCTCTGCATTGTCTGCTTAGTCCTATTTCGGATCCACTGAGAGCCTTCCTGAGATGTGTAGCAGAGGTCCTGAGGTGTGCAGTGGAGGTCCTGAGGTGTGCAGCGGAGGTCCTGAGGTGTGCAGCGGAGGTCCTGAGGTGTCAAACGAAGTGGAAGAGGTGTGCAGTGACACAATGAATATAGAGGCTACAGGAAATCTTCTGAAAACTGGAAATGGCCTAAGCAAGGTGGTGCTCCTATCCACTGAGAGCCGTCCTGATGTGTGCATTAGAGTGCCTGAAGTGTACAGTGGATGTCCTGAGGTGTTCAGTGAGGTGTTCAGTGAGGTGCCTGAGGCACCAAACGCAGTGGAAGAGGTGTCCAGTGATACAAAGACAGAGGCTGCTGAAGAACTTCGGGACACTGAAAATGTCCTCAGCAAGGTGGTGAAATCCAAAGGGTGGCTGAAGGAGGGCTGGGAAGATCAGCTGACCAAAGACTTCAATGATATGATTGCAAGACTCCCAAAGGTAAGGAACAAGAAGCCCGTTTCGTGAATGAAAGGTCAACTGTCTTTCTTAGTGGGGTACATCAGGGTTGTCTGAAACTGGACAATATTATAAATTAGCTACTATAATCTTTGACTCTGGATGTCTGTGGTATGTTTTGTGAAACAGCGAAAGGACATATGTGTTGTTCTTACTCTTGCACTGCTCTGCATGGTCTGTTTAGTCCTATTTTGGATCCAACGAGAGCCTTCCTGAGGTGTGCAGCGGAGTGCCCGAGGTGTCGAACGCAGCGGAAGTGGTGCGCAGTGACACAAAGAAGCAGAAGAAAAATGGCGTTCTACGATTCTTCCGACGTGTGTGGAAGTTCTTCACATGCACCAACAGCCTCCCAAAAGAGGAGTGACTCAAGCACACACAACTCCGGGCAACACTTTCTCCACCATCTCCCCCTTTCCTTCCAACTGGCTCTTTTTAATAATACAAATAAAGGGGATCTGAACCACAACAAAAAACCTGTTTTCATGAGTGTTTTTCATATGACTTACTATAGTATGAAGAATGCTTTAAATAACACTTACTAATTAACTATCCAGACAATTAAGCTGTTTTAGAAGTGCTTAAGTATGCATTAATCACAGTATTACTGCATTACACACTAGTAAATATGTACACGATCATTTGAGACACTTTGCATATTAATGTAAGTTTGTGGTTGAATGGCTCTACTGTGGGCTATTTTCCTAATCAAAACCAAATCACAACTTTATTTGCAGAGCACATTTCTTACAGATGATGCATTTCAAAATGCATAGAAAATAAAAGGTTAGAAATATAAAAATGAGAAATGAAAATAGTAAAACAATCACAGTGGACATGAGAGACTAATGCACTAAAATAAATGAAAATAAATAAGATATATACACAATGGTAAAATAGATAGTAGGACTAAGCGAAAGCACGGCTAATAAGTAGCTCTTCAAAATGTCAACAGTTTGAGGCCTTCAGATCCTCCGGCAGGCTGTTCCAAAGGCCAGGACCATAGTGGCTGAAGGCAGCCTCACCACACGTTTTGGTTCTCACCATTGGAACAACTAAAAGACCCGTGCCAGAGGATCTGAGGGACCGACCGGGCACATACAGTATCTTAAATGCATATCAGACATGTACTCAGGTGCAGGGCCACGTAGTGCTTTTAAAATCAATTATAAAACTACAGGCAACCAACGCAACAGTTCAGTTGTATTGGTGTAATAGTGCCCTCCAGTGTTTCTGAGTAAAGGTTTAGATAAATTACGGTTGTCGTGGTGGGGCTTTGACAAAGCTATTGGAAGTTGCTAGTGTGTCTTCTAAGTCAGTTTTAGGTTGCATAAGGAGACATTTCAAAGGAGGCTCCACAACTCAAAGGACAGTACTTTGAAAATGGTTCTCTGGTCTGGCACTGATCAGAGAGAACTGTATTGTGGAAACCTGTTTTCACCTATTCAATGGTGTTGGATCAGATTTCTTGGCTGTCGGTCCAATTCAAACTCACAGTCACAATGTCATGAAACACACATTGACCAGTGTGTGAGATTGAAGTATTTAACAGGTGCATGTGTTTAACAGGTGCAGGTGCATCCCCCCCCTCCTCCCTCTCTGCAGATGACTTCGTCAACCATTTTGAAAAGAAGGTCGACGACATCCGATCCTCGTTTGCTAAGTCAAACGACACCGCTGGTTCTGCTCACACTGCCCTACCCTGTGCTCTGACCTCTTTCTCCCCTCTCTCTCCAGATGAAATCTCGCGTCTTGTGACGGCCGGCCGCCCAACAACCTGCCCGCTTGACCCTATCCCCTCCTCTCTTCTCCAGACCATTTCCGGAGACCTTCTCCCTTACCTCACCTCGCTCATCAACTCATCCCTGACCGCTGGCTACATCCCTTCCGTCTTCAAGAGAGCGAGAGTTGCACCCCTTCTGAAAAAACCTACACTCGATCCCTCCGATGTCATCAACTACAGACCAGTATCCCTTCTTTCTTTTCTCTCCAAAACTCTTGAACGTGCCGTCCTTGGCCAGCTCTCCCGCTATCTCTCTCAGAATGACCTTCTTGATCCAAATCAGTCAGGTTTCAAGACTAGTCATTCAACTGAGACTGCTCTTCTCTGTATCACGGAGGCGCTCCGCACTGCTAAAGCTAACTCTCTCTCCTCTGCTCTCATCCTTCTAGACCTATCGGCTGCCTTCGATACTGTGAACCATCAGATCCTCCTCTCCACCCTCTCCGAGTTGGGCATCTCCGGCGCGGCCCACGCTTGGATTGCGTCCTACCTGACAGGTCGCTCCTACCAGGTGGCGTGGCGAGAATCTGTCTCCTCACCACGCGCTCTCACCACTGGTGTCCCCCAGGGCTCTGTTCTAGGCCCTCTCCTATTCTCGCTATACACCAAGTCACTTGGCTCTGTCATAACCTCACATGGTCTCTCCTATCATTGCTATGCAGACGACACACAATTAATCTTCTCCTTTCCCCCTTCTGATGACCAGGTGGCGAATCGCATCTCTGCATGTCTGGCAGACATATCAGTGTGGATGACGGATCACCACCTCAAGCTGAACCTTGGCAAGACGGAGCTGCTCTTCCTCCCGGGGAAGGACTGCCCGTTCCATGATCTCGCCATCACGGTTGACAACTCCATTGTGTCCTCCTCCCAGAGCGCTAAGAACCTTGGCGTGATCCTGGACAACACCCTGTCGTTCTCAACTAACATCAAGGCGGTGGCCCGTTCCTGTAGGTTCATGCTCTACAACATCCGCAGAGTACGACCCTGCCTCACACAGGAAGCGGCGCAGGTCCTAATCCAGGCACTTGTCATCTCCTGTCTGGATTACTGCAACTCGCTGTTGGCTGGGCTCCCTGCCTGTGCCATTAAACCCCTACAACTCATCCAGAACGCCGCAGCCCGTCTGGTGTTCAACCTTCCCAAGTTCTCTCACGTCACCCCGCTCCTCCGCTCTCTCCACTGGCTTCCAGTTGAAGCTCGCATCCGCTACAAGACCATGGTGCTTGCCTACGGAGCTGTGAGGGGAACAGCACCTCAGTACCTCCAGGCTCTGATCAGGCCCTACACCCAAACAAGGGCACTGCGTTCATCCACCTCTGGCCTGCTCGCTTCCCTACCACTGAGGAAGTACAGTTCCCGCTCAGCCCAGTCAAAACTGTTCGCTGCTCTGGCCCCCCAATGGTGGAACAAACTCCCCCGCAACGCCAGGACAGCGGAGTCAATCACCACCTTCCGGAGACACCTGAAACCCCACCTCTTTAAGGAATACCTAGGATAGGATAAAGTAATCCTTCTCACCCCCCCCCCTTAAAAGATTTAGATGCACTATTGTAAAGTGGCTGTTCCACTGGATGTCATAAGGTGAATGCACCAATTTGTAAGTCGCTCTGGATAAGAGCATCTGCTAAATGACTTAAATGTAAATGTAAATGTGTCACAACTGTGCAGCATCAACATAGGAAGTGGTTTAGAGTCTTTCAAACCTGTTTGGCTGGCAGGAAGTGCCGCTGGTTTAGACAGGAAACTGAGCCCAACAGCCGCTGAACACAAACAACCACATGTATCTGTGTCAGATGACCCACAGATGGTGATGATGTTCTATTAAATGTCATTCAATAAATATTCTACATCTTGTTGTCGTTATTGTATGAATTTAAAGTTTGATCCGAATAGTTGATAGAACTGGTGAATGAGACAGGCCCCTAGACAGAGTTGTGAAATGTCTCAGCTTCCCATTGTTAAGATAGCATCAGATCAGATGTCTCAAATGAGGTGGATACGCAGGACGGCAAGACATGAGGACCCATTCACCCTGCACTTCCTAGGGGCCTCCAACAACATCAGCCACACCCACACCTCCGTGTTCAACACCACTCTCTTTGGCTTATTCGACAAATCATCCACCATTATGTGAAGGACCATGGTGAGGAGAGAGGGGTCATTCTGACCCAAGATGGCTTCTAGGCATTGAGGTGGGTCTGAAAGCGAAGCTGGGCATGTTTCCCCTCACCTTGGCCAAAAACCTAGGGTTGTCGTTCCTTAACCTCCAGGAAGGCTGCTGGGACAACGTGACCCACCCCAGAGTGTTCCAGATCTCGCGGGTGCTCACCCTAGCCACCGATGCCCTCACCAACAGGGGAATGAATGGGTCCATCTTGAGCATGGATCTTGCCACCCTGGCCCCCTCTGAACAGCCTGGTAAACTCAGCGAGGTGCTGAAAGGTTACTACAACCATGTCCTGGAGGGGCAAGACCTGGGGGTTGTATCCAGCCATATCGGCCACAAGCGTAGAGAGATTGCCCAAGCCCTGCTGGGCACCCTGGATACCCAGAGGCAGGTGATGGAGACCCTATACCTGGTGTGGAGGCTGGAGGACACTCAGTGGATAGCCAAGGATACAGGGGTGGAAAAATGCAGTGAGAAGCGGAATGCTGGAATTTGTCCACAGATACTGGGGTGAGTCTCAGGGAAGGAGAGATGGAATCATTTACCCCTGTAATTATGAAATTGTAGGTGATAAATGGCTATTCATTTGAAGTCTACAGAATATTGGTCTGTAAACATGAAGAGGAATTGAACCTGTTCTACTCTGGTTCAACCTCTCCTCTCCAGACTGCCCTCCCATCATCCCACGGTGTCATTGGGGGGGCGAAACCCTACCGAGGGTCTCCCTTCCCTCTTGCCCTGCCCCTTCCTGTATATCCACCACACTTACGAGCCAGACAGGCCCTGTCACTCCTTCAGGCAGTTCTCCAGGAGCATGAGGGCCATGCAGCGCTTCCACCAAGAAGACCGCGGCTGGGCCGACATCGTATATAGGTGAACTTTGACCCCCTCATCCATTCGCAGATATGAACAAACCCTTTATACTAAGCTTCATAGATGGAGACAAGTGTGCTGTGTCAGCCTACAATTACTGAAGCAGTCATATTATAGCAAATCTTAACATGATGTTACACAGTATAACCTGAAGCAAAATATAATAACAAGATGCCTTAACAAGAATCAGGGTTGTGAGATAATGCAATTTGTTTTATCACTCCAACTCCTAAATGTATGTTCCCCTCAGCTTTGTAGGTGGGTTCTGACATAGGGTACATCTACGAGGGGTGCGGCTGGCATCACCTTGGCAACCACACCAGGGGGCAGAACCCTTACGGTTACAGCGTGGCCTTCATTGGCAACTACTCTTCCTCTCTGCCCTCACTCCACGCCCTGGATCTGATGCGCCAACACCTGGCCAAGTGTGCAGTGGATGGCGGGCGCCTGCAGGCCAACTTCACCCTCCACGGGCACCATCAGCTGGTGGACACCTCGTGTTCAGGAGACGCCCTCTACTCAGAGATCAGGGGCTGGGAGCACTTTGGGATGAGAGACTGTTCAGTATTATAGGCTACTATACTGTCAGTCAATGTCAAATGAAACCTTTTAATACATACACAATTGTCACGACTTCCACCGAAGTCGGCCCTTCTCCTTGTTCAGTTGGTGTTCGGCGGTCGACGTCACCGGCTTTCTAGTCACCACCGATCCATGTTTCAGTTTCATTTTGTTTTGTCTGTATTACACACACCTGGTTTCAATTCCCATATCATGTTCCTTATTTAACACCGTGGCATACACGTCTGTTCTGTCCGTGATTGTTGGTGTCTTCAGTGGTTGTTGTATGTGCTAGTTTGTATGTATGTTCCTATTTGGAATGTTTGCCTGACTTGTTGAGTAAAATCCGTTGTGTTGCTCAAAACCTGTGTCCTGCGCCTGACTCCGCTACATCTCTGCACCCAATCGTTGACGACAATCAAAAGGGCATCACAGTTGCACCAGAACACTATTCAGTCATTATACAATTGTGTCCTTTTTCCTACATTAGACATTAGTGATAAACACCAACATTAATCTTTTTGTCCACTGTTGATATTGATGCTCCTGACATAGCAACCTTTTACAGGAAACCAGCTCACCGAGAAAGGACCAATGAAGAAGACAAGCATGTAAAAAGCAGTGTGGAATAAAACCAGTTTTGTCAAAATGTCTCATTGGATTGTATGGGGGTATCAATTTGTTATATCCATGATGATAGTGTGTTTTAGAGTTATAACAGTGTATAACACTCACCCTTATGGTTGTCACTGTGTCACGACATTCCCCGAAGTTGGTCCCACTCCTTGTTCGGGCGGTGTTCGTTAGTCGACGTCACCGGCCTTCTAGCCACCGCCAATCCACTTTTCATTTTCCATTTGTTTTGTCTTTTTTGTACACACCTGATTTCAATCCCATAATTACCTGTTCATTATTTAACCCTCTGTTCCCCACTGGTTTTTGTAAGTGATTGTTTATTGTACTTTCGGTCTGTCATGGTGGGCGAGTATTTGTTACTTTGCTTATTTGACATTTTGAGTAAAAGTACATTGATTACTCATATCTGCTGTCCTGCGCCTGACTCTCTACACCAGCTACACCTAGGACCCATTACACATTGCTTCACATTACAGTATTGTAACACAACAGAGAGACATGTACAGTATACTGAACAAAAATATTAGCGCAACATGTAAAGTGTTGGTCCCATGTTTCATGAGCTGAAATAAATGACCCCAGAAATGTTCCATACTCACAAAAAGCTTATTTCTCTCCAATTTTGTGCTGAAATAATCCATCCACCTGACAGGAGTGGCATTTCAAGAAGCTGATTAAACAGCATGATCATTACACCGGTGCACCTTGTCCTGGGGACAATACAGAGCCACTCTAAAATGAGCAATTTTATCACACTACAAAATACCTCAGATGTCTCAAGTTGAGGGAGTTTGTAATTGGCATGCTGACAGCATTAATGTCCACTAGCGCTATTGCCAGATAATTGAATGTAAATGTATCAACAATAAGCTACCTCCAACGTTGTTTTAGAGAATTTGGCAGTATGTCCAATAGGCCTCACAACCGCAGACCACCTGTAACCACGCCAGCCCAGGACCTCCACATCTGACTTCTTCACCTGTGGGATTGTCTGAGATCAGCCACCCGGATGGCTGATGATACAGCCCCTTTGTGGGGAAAAACTCATTCTGATTGGCTGGACCTGGCTCCCCAGTGGGTGGGCCTATGCCCAGTCATGTGAAATCCATAGATTAGGGCCTAATGTATTGATTTAAATTGACTGATTTCCTTATATGAACTTATATGAAATTGTAGCATGTTGCATTTATGACTTTGATCTTAGCCTATATCAAATTGCTAAATTAATTGTTAGTTCATTAAAAGTGAATTACAATTCAATTACTGTAAACATCTTAATTAACGCAAAAATAACATGGTTTGAGTGGGAGTAGGGAGAATGTTTGGCCCTATTGGAAAACTTTGAAATTGTTTTGGCTAATGATTTATACATCTTGGCTATCTGTCCAATTCATGAAACACATATTGACCTGGTTGTGACAGTAAAATGTTTAACAGTTAATATTAATTAAACAGGCCTTAAATCCTCGATTTCAAACAAATTATTGTTAACACGCTTTATCAGCATGAATTAACAAATCATGGCATATTTGTTCAATAAACACTGATTTATCTATTTTCATACACTTTCAATGTATTAAAAGTACAGTATAATGATAAATATCAAACACAAGTCATTGTTGATACCTAAGCATACTGTAAATCGTATTGATTGATTCTGTAATTCATTTCATATCGCCTACTTTAAATAGCCTGTTGTCTTCAAGTTTGAAGCGATTTTTAAACCAACACATTTTAATATTGTATTGCATGTTTTATATATTTCTCTAACCCTTTTGTATGCGAATTGCCAATGTCAACAAACGTTCATAATTTACGTTTTTTTCCCAGTGACATCGCGTCAAAATGTTACAGGATCTGTAATCATTAGGGAGAAATAGGATTGGCCAGAGGCCAATGATACAACAGGATAAATAAATGTGCTTAGAAATGTACGACGTTGTGCGCAATAAGGAACGTGTCACCATAGAAATAGAATCTATATTAGAATTCCATGCTCGTCACAATGTCCAATTAACATACATTTGAATTCTTAATTCTATGTGTATTTCTCAGAGGTTAATTTATTCACAATCACAACCAGCCGACAGTATATCGGATAGCAAACGCGAATTCTTCATTCAAGTCAATCAAAAAATCGTATATTTTTTCCTGTTCTCAGTAAGGTAAGTAGGTCTTCCCATAATGAGAAGGACCGACATTACACGCATTCGACATTTTCGAAAAACACGTTACTTGGATCATATCGAATCTGTTAGCTATACAACCAATTTATCGATCATCTAAGATGACTTGCGTCCTCATCATAATTAAGGTCTCATTAATCTAATCTGCACTTTTATTGTTTATATTGCATGTTGTTGTTCTATGTAAAGTATAATGTATATTCTTCCCATTTAGATAACTTTTTCCAGCATTAATTTGAAAAATACAGATGTACTGTTGTAAACATCTGGTTTTGGGTTCTGTGCTCAGTAACCAGTCACTCTTTCTGCAGAGCTTTGGTCAACAAAAACAAATAATCAAAAAAGGCTCATGACTCTCCATGGAGGAGCAGTTAGTTTGTGCCATGAACCAATTCATACCACTCTCTGCTTGCCACATTCTAAATGGTTAAGTCACTAATTAAACACTCTATTGCAGAAAATGCTCAAGAGGCAATTCCGTACACTGAAAGCCCAGGGAAGACTCCCACTAGACCTCCCTCTGAGACCAATGAAGGCCTGGCTCCTGGCAGGGAAAAGAGTCTTCTTGGAGTGAGTGCAGTGTTCTCAGACTATTTTTTAATTGTACGAAACGTTATACTTCATTTAGGTAACTTGAGTTTATCACATCATTAGACAAGTGTAAATGATAACACGAATGTATCAAAATATATTAGACGACAGCAATAGTTTGATAGATAGTGTAGACAGACATAGTCTGATACATTTCCATATTCACATGAAGGCGTGAGACAGAGACATGGAAGAGATGGAGGAAGGTCTGTGTAGCTGAATTGGTGAGAACTATGTAGAGCAAACAGTACACCCACTGTAAAGCCCTTAAGGTATCAGCACGCTCATTTTTGGACCAAAAGAGAAAAACAGCAGCTATCAGTTCAAATTAATAATTTCTCCCATCATTTCAATGATGGACCAGTGTCCAGTCTCACCTGATACATCAACAGTCTGTTAATTACATATTATGTTGTTACATAGACTTGGGATGCAAAGAGGGGCTTGGAATTACAGGAGACAGAGAGAGTTCTCCTGGTCAGTTGCCAGAGAGTTCAGGATGAATTAAGGATGTCTGATTTCACTGTGGACACGGCGCCCAACAAAGCCATCCAGCTTCTGAAAGAGGAGTGTTGGAAGTTGAACTTCTTGCACCTAAAGGATGAGACATGCCAGGCCACTGAGGTAAGACATAAGAGCCATCTGCAATCTTAAAATGTCAAGCATCTTTGTCAATTCTGTGTATAATATGGTGTTCAAAGTTGGTCAATGTTACAGTCAACTTTGGATGTCTTTGGTTTGTTGTATTTGTGAAGGAGCTATAGGATAGTTATGTATGTCTCTGTCCATTTACAGCTCACTGAGCTGTATGGGCATTCTGAGACCTCTTCAAAGGAAACTCTAATTGAAGAGAAAAGTCCAAAGACCAAGTACCCGTCCAGCGTCACTGGGGCTGCTGACATTGACAACACCAATGAGGAGGCTTCAGAGGAGTCTCCGAATAACAATGTGGTGGACTTTCAGGATGAGTCGCTGGCCCTGGTCAGTGTGGAGAAAGACGCTGCTGGAGATGGAAAGGTCAAGGTGGTGAAGCCCAAAGGGTGTCTGAAGGAGAGCTGCAAAGATCAGCTAACCCCAACAATCTATGATATGATTACGGAACTACCAAAGGTAAGGAACAAGAAGCCTGTTTCGAAATGAAAGGTCAAGTGTCTTTGCAAATTGGGTGTATCAGAGATGTCTCAAGCGGGACAATTATACAAATAAGCTGCTATAATCTTTGACTTTGGATGTCTGTGGTATGTTTTGTGAAAAACGACAGATATCAGTTTTGTTCTTACTATTTCATTGCTCTGCATTGTCTGCTTAGTCCTATTTCGGATCCACTGAGAGCCTTCCTGAGATGTGTATCAGAGGTCCAAATGTGTGCAGTGGAGTGCCTGATGTGTCAAATGCAGTGGGAGAGGTGTCCAGTGACACAATGACGACTGAAGCTGCTGAAGACCTTCTGGACACTGGAAATGTCCTGAGAAAGGTGGTGCAGCTATCCACCGAGAGCCATGCTGAGGTGTGCAGGGGAGGTCCTGAGGTGTGCAGCGGAGGTCCTGAGGTGTGCAGCGGAGGTCCTGAGGTGTGCAGTGGAGAGACTGAGCTGTGCAGCGGTCCTGAGGTGTGCAGCGGAGGTCCTGAGGTGTGCAGCGGAGGTCCTGAGGTGTGCAGCGGAGGTCCTGAGGTGTGCAGCGGAGGTCCTGAGGTGTGCAGCGGAGGTCCTGAGGTGTGCAGCGGAGGTCCTGAGGTGTGCAGCGGAGGTCCTGAGGTGTGCAGCGGAGGTCCTGAGGTGTGCAGCAGAGGTCCTGAGGTGTGCAGTGGAGGTCCTGAGGTGTCAAACCCAGTGGAAGAGGTGTCCAGTGATACAAAGACAGAGGCTGCTGAAGAACTTCGGGACACTGAAAATGTCCTCAGCAAGGTGGTGAAATCCAAAGGGTGGCTGAAGGAGGGCTGGGAAGATCAGCTGACCAAAGACTTCAATGATATGATTGCAAGACTCCCAAAGGTAAGGAACAAGAAGCCCGTTTCGGAAATGAAAGGTCAAGTGTCTTTGCAAATTGGGTGTATCAGAGATGTCTCAAACGGGACAATTATACAAATAAGCTGCTATAATCTTTGACTTTGGATGTCTGTGGTATGTTTTCTGAAAAAGGACAGATATCAGTTTTGTTCTTACTATTTCATTACTCTGCATTGTCTGCTTAGTCCTATTTCGGATCCACTGAGAGCCTTCCTGAGATGTGTAGCAGAGGTCCTGAGGTGTGCAGTGGAGGTCCTGAGGTGTGCAGCGGAGGTCCTGAGGTGTGCAGCGGAGGTCCTGAGGTGTGCAGCGGAGGTCCTGAGGTGTCAAACGAAGTGGAAGAGGTGTGCAGTGACACAATGAATATAGAGGCTACAGGAAATCTTCTGAAAACTGGAAATGGCCTAAGCAAGGTGGTGCTCCTATCCACTGAGAGCCGTCCTGATGTGTGCATTAGAGTGCCTGAAGTGTACAGTGAGGTGTTCAGTGAGGTGCCTGAGGCACCAAACGCAGTGGAAGAGGTGTCCAGTGATACAAAGACAGAGGCTGCTGAAGAACTTCGGGACACTGAAAATGTCCTCAGCAAGGTGGTGAAATCCAAAGGGTGGCTGAAGGAGGGCTGGGAAGATCAGCTGACCAAAGACTTCAATGATATGATTGCAAGACTCCCAAAGGTAAGGAACAAGAAGCCCGTTTCGTGAATGAAAGGTCAACTGTCTTTCTAAGTGGGGTGCATCAGGGTTGTCTGAAACTGGACAATATTATAAATTAGCTACTATAATCTTCGACTCTGGATGTCTGTGGTATGTTTTGTGAAACAGCGAAAGGACATATGTGTTGTTCTTACTCTTGCACTGCTCTGCATGGTCTGTTTAGTCCTATTTTGGATCCAACGAGAGCCTTCCTGAGGTGTGCAGCGGAGTGCCCGAGGTGTCGAACGCAGCGGAAGTGGTGCGCAGTGACACAAAGAAGCAGAAGAAAAATGGCGTTCTACGATTCTTCCGACGTGTGTGGAAGTTCTTCACATGCACCAACAGCCTCCCAAAAGAGGAGTGACTCAAGCACACACAACTCCGGGCAACACTTTCTCCACCATCTCCCCCTTTCCTTCCAACTGGCTCTTTTTAATAATACAAATAAAGGGGATCTGAACCACAACAAAAAACCTGTTTTCATGAGTGTTTTTCATGACTTACTATAGTATGAAGAATGCTTTAAATAACACTTACTAATTAACTATCCAGACAATTAAGCTGTTTTAGAAGTGCTTAAGTATGCATTAATCACAGTATTACTGCATTACACACTAGTAAATATGTACACGATCATTTGAGACACTTTGCATATTAATGTAAGTTTGTGGTTGAATGGCTCTACTGTGGGCTATTTTCCTAATCAAAACCAAATCACAACTTTATTTGCAGAGCACATTTCTTACAGATGATGCATTTCAAAATGCATAGAAAATAAAAGGTTAGAAATATAAAAATGAGAAATGAAAATAGTAAAACAATCACAGTGGACATGAGAGACTAATGTACTAAAATAAATGAAAATAAATAAGATATATACAATGGTAAAATAGATAGTAGGACTAAGCGAAAGCACGGCTAATAAGTAGCTCTTCAAAATGTCAACAGTTTGAGGCCTTCAGATCCTCCGGCAGGCTGTTTCAAAGGCCAGGACCATAGTGGCTGAAGGCAGCCTCACCACACGTTTTGGTTCTCACCATTGGAACAACTAAAAGACCCGTGCCAGAGGATCTGAGGGACTGACCGGGCACATACAGTATCTTAAATGCATATCAGACATGTACTCAGGTGCAGGGCCACGTAGTGCTTTAAAATCAATTATAAAACTACAGGCAACCAACGCAGGGATTTAAAATAGCGTGTTACAGTATGTTCAATTATACAGTATCTCCTGACGACAGTTCAGTTATATTGGTGTAATAGTGCCCTCCAGTGTTTCTGAGTAAAGGTTTAGATAAATGAAAGCCACTTTGACTTTGACAAAGCTATTTGAAGTTGCTAGTGTGTCTTCTAAGTCAGTTTTAGGTTGCATAAGGAGACATTTCAAAGGAGGCTCCACAACTCAAAGGACAGTACTTTGAAAATGGTTCTCTGGTCTGGCACTGATCAGAGAGAACTGTATTGTGGAAACCTGTTTTCACCTATTCAATGGTGTTGGATCAGATTTCTTGGCTGTCGGTCCAATTCAAACTCACAGTCACAATGTCATGAAACACACATTGACCAGTGTGTGAGATTGAAGTATTTAACAGGTGCATGTGTCACAACTGTGCAGCATCAACACAGGAAGTGGTTTAGAATCTATCAGACCTGTTTGGCTGGCAGGAAGTGCTGCTGGTTTAGACAGGAAACTGAGCCCAACAGCCGCTGAACACAAACAACCACATGTATCTGTGTCAGACGACCCACAGATGGTGATGATGTTCTATTAAATGTCATTCAATAAATATTCTACATCTTGTTGTCGTTAATGGTTGAATTTCAGGTTTGATCGGAATAGTTGATAGAACTGGTGAATGTGACAGGCCCCTAGACAGAGTTGTAAAATGGATGTCTCAGCTTCCCATTATTATGATAGGATCAGATCAGATGTCTCAATCAGTGTTTTAAATTTTAAAAAGAGAGAAAGGTGTGAAGAAATATGAGCCATCTGTGTAAAAGGAAGGTACAGATGCAAACAATTAATATCTAGGCTAAATTAACAGAATCAGAACCAAGCATGTATTTACATTTCATATACATGAAAGAGTTGGCAAGTGGGTAGGACATTTGAAAACTCTCTCTGTTCCTCTCTGGCGCTTTCAAATTGATCGGGTGAACTGACACACTTCCTGTGAGGTGGAGGACAACTACACAAACTAAACCTCCGTTTTCGTTACCTAAACCATACACGTGAAGAGATCCTGAGGATTTTAAGAGGAGATGTCTTTCTAGCTGCGGAGGAATTTAACAATGCTCTGTTCAAGACAAGGGGCCATTACAGAGAGGGTGGGAGGATTTGAGGTCAAGTGAAAAGAGAACTCTTGGATAGGATGACAAGGGAAAGAATGAGAGAGGTGAGAGAGCAGAGAGGCCAGTCAGAATACATGAAGAAGAAAAACAAAAAAAGGTAGTGACACTCTGAAAGGAAGCAACCGCAGAGTGTGGGAGGTTGAGGGCGTGAAGACTCACAGCAAAGGAACTACACACGAAGCAGTCAGACAGATGTTGCCAGATGACATTTTGGAACACAGAAATCAAAAAAAGAATCAAGAAAGAAAACACTTAGTCATCCTAAGTGATTAGACCTTAAATAGACCTTAAGTAGGGAGGTAAGGACGACTTATTCCATTCTTGAAAACAGTGAGAGGAGCAAGCAAAACAAAAAAGATAGCCACAAATACCAAAATGAAAATGGGCACAAACCAGGAGGCTGAATCTGAGCCAGAAGATAAACAGATTGCAGAGGAGACGGGCCCCACAGAGGAGGAGAAGGAGACACCTGCTGAGCATCCTCAAGACGCCCCTCCTCCTGAGGACGTCGACCCTCTCAACACCTACAAGTGGCACACTGGAGCCAAGGCAGCAACCCTCGACGGGACGAGAGGAGAGGGTGGAGAGACAGCATCAACAACAATAGAGAAGATGGAGAAGACCTCCACCACCAAATGGAGTAATAAGATGCAGAACTGGCGGAAAGCCCTGAGCGAGGACCCCGGGGACAAAGCCTCAACCGCTGGACGAGGAGGGGAGACCCCCAGGCTGGAGAAGAACCCTGCCTGCAGGAAGAACCCCTTCAGAAGGGCCCAGTCTGAGCCTCCAGGGTCGCTGTTCACTACCCTGTCCCCTTCCTCTTCAGCCCAGGCAACATCGGGACCGGGGGCAAGCGCAGAGGAATCGGAACCATCCCCCACGGACACGCCACAGAAAGGGGGCGGAGGGGCACTGTTCAGGAAGTACATACGCACCGTCTCCCAGAAGCTCAAGAGGCCCCGGTTGCTGAGCAGAAACAGCACCTCAACCCTCCTACAAGGTGAAGGCGCAGAATGCACACCACACCATTGCCTTGTTATCTGCATGCACACCTAGCACCACACATGACAGTACCATGCTCTTTCTTCTGGTTTTTAAGACGTCCAACATCACTGTGTGTGAACCATTTTGAGTACAGTTTTAAATTCTAGGTTTGAATTTGTATAGTTTAGTTAGTCTCCCCATTTTAGTCTAGTTTAGATTTTCAGTCATTTTACTTCAGTGAAATGCTGACATCTTGTGTTGTATACATGGCATTTAGTCTGTGTCTAAGAACCCATGATGAAGGTAGACATGGTTAGTAAGCATTTTACACTTTAAAGAAGTGAGTTTGCATAAAACCAAAAGCATTATAAATCAACCATACAGTCAGAGACCATTTTGAGTGGACTTCTCAGTCGGTCTATTCACCTAGGAGACGAGAATACACCTGAAGGTACAGATATGGATTTTTTTTTTAAAGTACAGTATGTGATGTGATTTTAGGAGAAGTTAATACAGCCATACTTTGAATAGAAAACAAACTGACACAGGATGTGTGAGAGTTGTGGTTCATCATAGATGGAGAGCGAGGAGGGGGCGGAGAAGATAGCAAAACTAACTAGAAATGGGAGTGGCCATGTGCACCGTGTCAGATAACGACATCATGCCACAATTAGTCAGAATGTAAAACATACAAGCCCCAGCGTGTGCACTCAATTATCCCCCAGAACGACCATTGCTGGTTTCCTCGGTTTATATTGTAATCAGGAAAACTCAGAGAGCTCCACTTGTGCCAATGTCAGACACAGAAATAGAGTTAAATTAACTGTGTCCAATCAGAAGCATGACTAGGGACATCAAAATGAGTCAAATTAGTGGCATCTATTGTAGACCATGTCACGCAACTGTAGTTAGTTGTGTCACACAGACAGTTCCAATTTAAAGGCCAGGATTTCAAGCGACTATTGGAGTGATTTGGTCCATCCCATTCTGCACTGATCTACTGTGCTGTTGTCATGGTGTGTGTGTTTGTGTGTATAGATGCGGGTGGGAGCGGGCCTGCAGCTGCGTCCCAAGAGCTAGCCAGGCTGTCATGGGCCCCTCCCCAGGACGTCCCCATTTGGGACATCAACAACTGTGTCCTGGAGGACGGACAGATCCTCATCACCCCGGAGGAAGAGGTACACGACACAGACCGCTCACATCACCAACACTGAACATTTCACCACACTTAACACTGCACTTCCATTAAACAACATGGAGTCAACACCTTGAAGCATTGCACTTAACAGTTAGTACTATTACTGGGAGCACTGCACTCTCAATGGAAACTCACACTTGACTGTGTGAAGTTGACAGTCATGGCTTCTCTCTGGGTTATTATGTGAGTGTGCATCTCTTCTACTCCCTCTCTCAGCCAGTGATGTGGACCCGGAACCGAGTCAGCAGCTGCCTGTCAAACCTCAGCATGCAGAACCTGGCAGATGTCAACATGGGTTAGTACGCCAATACCGCCACATGGCTTTAGACAAGAGGACTGTTTCATATGAATGGGGTTCCTGGAACTGTGATCAATACCTTGCTTTCTCTAATAGCTTTGCTAATGTCGTCATCAGAGACACAAAGGAGATACAACAGTGAAGTCCACTTTCTCATCAAAATGGCTGATCTGTAGAAATACAGACAGAGCGAGACTGAGTCTGTGATGTCTTTGCAAGGAGAACATCTAAAATCGGCAGCATCACAAACCACTAGAGAGTCTAGCAGAGTAGCGGTAGAGCAGGCACAGAGGAAATAGCTGACGTGATTATGCTTGCGAGTGGCTTTCAAATTGTTTCCTCAAAATTTGGGGGGTAGATACCATCGCATCTGTGTGTTCCAGAAGATCAGTCAGGGCTGGTTGAGAAGAAGCAGTGTTTGTAGCGTGGCTTCTCTCATTCATGTTACTTTTATTAGTATTAGCTTGTGGACTTAGTCCGGCTATAGAATATTAGATATTGATTTGTTCTATGTGATGCCTACATTGGCAAGGTCCATTTGGTGAAGAGAGGAGAACCATGAGTTGTGAAACAGTGTTCACTCTTATGTGTGATTAGGAGGGTTTGACAGATCTCTCTCTCTCAATGATGGGATTTAGACGCTGGATTGCATGTGGAGGCGCATTGGGTAAGCAAAGGATTAGATTCCAAGAATTGTGTACGTTTATTTGTACGGTCACAATTGCTATTGATCCGTACAAATCTTTTACTTGATTATGTCTACGAAGGATAATATCAAAAGGTGAATTTTTAACAAACGCTCTGAAGAAAAGTGATGTACTGTGTGGTGGCTTTAGTTACTGCCATAGGTACATTTATTATTTTCGTCAAAATAGTGTTTCAATGGTTGTTTTATTGACATGGTGTGACATGATTTTCTGCTCTGCAGTGGTACTCAGGGTTTTAGTAGTCTCTAAACCAAGCAAATCAATGTCTGAAATGAAGGCTGCACCTGCAAGGTTCCTGCCCTGTCTAGGCCACTAGACAAAAGTAATATCCGGTGTGACTGTCTGAACACTTATCAAAGGTTGACTCATTTTGAACACTGAGCCTAGTCATCCCTCAACCGTCTTACGTTAGACATTTCTTACTGTTGGAGAGACTTAAGCTAAAGTGGTGAACAATAACATTTCAAAGCCGGCAATACTAATGTTCAGTTATACAGAACATGTACCGTTCTAGATTAGTTAGTCAAACTCAGTCTGAATACTCTTCAGCCTTGCAGCCTCGTCGATTTGAGCAGTTATTTGTTCGGTCTTCAGAGGAAATGCAGAAAGGGGGAAATGATTACACTTCCCCTGGTAGTTTCAGAGGACCGCAATTTAGTTTTTGGGGGAGATTAGATCAACCACTTGTTGTCTCTCCCCAATGGTTCCCAGATAAACAGGAAAATGTACACACGTACATATGTAAGACATGAGTGATATGTAACGAGATATACAGTATATTTATATGTTTATTTGGCGCAACAATAAGAGACAACCCACAATGCCCACTTCACGCCTGAGACGCTCTGATAAAAGGTTGCCATTTTTTTCGAGGGCAGGATCATGTCAAGCCAAAAACTGTGTTTACATGCAAACTGTGTGCATCTCTTGGACCTGCAGAATGCAGCCCCGACCACATGGCCCCCACTGGAGGCCCCAGACTGAAGAGCCAAGATGGAGGAGTGAGGGTGAGCACTGCATACTCCACAGATAAAACACTGTTATTACATGATTCATGACAGCTATGGATTTCCTGAGGAATCTGTATGACTCGGGGCCTGCTAATCAGTATGCCCCTGGGGATGAATTGAACTTCATCTACCCATCTCTCCCTCCCCCTCTTTAATTGTCTTCATCCTGCCCTCTGTCTCAAGGGGCTGATCAAGCGGCGTTTCTATGGTGGAGCCATGCGAAAGAGCAATACCCAGTTAAACACCATTGGGTTGAACAAAGGGAGCAGGTATGTGGTCAGACTCATAGTGCTCTTGGTGTGTAAGGCAGGCTGTTCCTCCTTGACTCCTCTCGTCTCCTCCTCCCTGTCTGTTCAGCAGGCTCCATGGCTCACGGGAGTCCGTGTCCATCCCAGTCAGCGCTGCAGGAAACCTGGATCTGAGCGCAGACACCAGTACGGTCATCAGGCCTGTACACAGCTCCATCCTGGGGGAGAAGTACTGTTTTGAGGTAGGGCTGACCTTTGACCTGTAACTTCTATACCCGTCCCATGTCTTAAAGTGATTTGACCAGGTTCATGTTAAATACTGCCCAATAACATCTTTGCCTCACTCTGTTCTGTCATGTATTGACTGATGGCATTTTCCACCTTCACATTGACATCCTAGGTGATAAACTCAGAGACCAACCACTGTTTTGGGTGCACCTCAGCTGCTGAGCGAGACCGCTGGATAGAGGACCTGAGACGGGCTGCTCAGCCCAATAAGGTAAAGAAATTATTTAAAAACATTCATCTTCCATACCAATTAAAGGAAACGTTATTTTTTACAACCAAATCACAAAAAAAACCACAAAAAAATGTAAATGGCATGTTATTTCACTTGTTTTTGTGAAACTTATCCCAAACAGCAAATCATTTCCTCATCCTTGTTGTATGTAATGGGGGCCCGGATAAAAAAAAAAAGGCTCCAAAAACACCCAATATGTCCTTTTAGAAACAGCAAATATCTCAGGGTAGTGATGCAGGTCTTTAAATGAATATACATGAAATTACGCCACTCCAAAGTTGATCCACAACGTTATATTCCCTTTTATGTGACTCAAGTGGTCTCACCGATCCAGCTTTTCCATTCTTCATGTAGCCTGCTTCTACAGGTAACTGCCATCACGAGCCACCAGAACAGCTTCAATGCGCCTTGGCATAGATTCTACAAGTGTCTGGAACTTCCTATGTGGAAGCACCCCATGCCTTCAATACACAGTACTTTGTATCCCTTATAAGTGTTTTTATTTTGGCAGTTACTTATAGAATGGAGAGGAATCACTGGAGTCACAACCAAATTGAATATTATTATAAAAAAATGTAAAATTGTACAAAAGATAAAGTATCCTTCAATGTATGCCATATTGCCATGATATCATAGGAATCCATATTGTATACTCACTGATTGATGTTCTAACATGTTCTGTCTCCGTTAGGACAACTGTGAGCGGACAGAGAACTCCCTCAGTCTGTGGGTGAACGAGGCCAAGGACCTGCTCCCCAAGAGGCGATACTACTGCGAGCTGCACCTGGATGGCACCCTGTTTGCCCGCACCAGCAGCCGAGCCGTGGGCAAGTCTTCCCATCACTCCAGTTTAGCTGGTGATGGGTCCTCTGGTGGGGTGCTTGGGGGCAGTGGAGGTGTGGTCGGAGGCTGCCAGCTGTTCTGGGGAGAGTTTTTTGAGCTGGACAACTTGCCGTCGGTCTCCCAGATCACCCTGCACCTCTTCCGTGACGAGGAACCCAAGAAGAAGCGTCACTCTCGGGATGAGTCCACCCTGCATCCCCTTGGCAGTGTGGCCATATCCCTGGCCGACATCCGTGGAAGGGCCTTCCAGGAGAAGTGGCACCCGATTATTCCCTACAAGGCGTCTGGTGCCGGCGGGACGAAGGAGCAACTGGGGCCCCAAGCGTCGCTCCGTGTCAAGGCCCGCTTTCAAAACCTGCAGGTGCTGCCCATCGAGAGGTATAAGGAGTTTGCAGAGTTTGTGACAGTGGACTATGTGGGCATGTGTAGGAACCTGCAGCCACTGCTGTCTGTCAGGGAGAAGGAGGAACTAGCCGGGGCACTGGTCCACGTCTTGCAAAGCATTGGCAAGGCCAAGGTAAGAAAACAAAAGTGTGACCACTGCATCATGATAAGCATTTAAAGTAGACCTTTACAATAGTCAGCTAGTCAGAACTTGCTAAAAGCGCTTATTCTGTGTGTTTATGTTCCAGGAGTTCCTTATCGTGTTGGGTAGTGCAGAGGTGGAACGCCTTGGGGAGAAAGAGGCATTGATCTTCAGGGAGAACACGCTGGCCACCAAGGCCATTGATGAGTACATGAAGCTGGTGGGGCAGAAGTACCTCATCGACACCCTGGGTAAGGAATATCTGTGGTTGAGATTAGCTTTTAAGCTTTTGGAAATACAATTTTTCCCCCGGGGTAACAGTGGATCTGTTTTAACACTTTCTTAGACCTTCCTTTTAGAAAACTGTTGCCATGCAAAACTGTGCCCTTGCTCTTCTTACAGGGGACTTCATCACTCGACTGTATGCCTCAGTAGAGAGCTGTGAAGTGGACCCTCTCAAATGCCCCGCCTCTGAGCTGTCAAACAACCAGCGTCACCTGAAGGAGAGGTGTGAGGACGCAGTGCAGAAAATCACTGAGATGCACGGGTGAGGGACAAAGAGACCTGATGGGAAATGATATATAAAGACAGAACATGGGGGGGAGCAGTCTTAGCTAGAAGAATGCCATCAAATGAGCGCCGATTCATATTAATTCACAGAAAATCCAAGGCTGTAACTGACCGCTCTCGCCACCGTTTACCTCGCAGGTCTTTCCCTGAAGAGCTGAACAGGATCTTCTCCAGCTGGGTGAAGCTGTGCGAGGAGCAGGGACGACCTGAAATCGGCCAGCGCCTCATCTCTGCCTCGCTATTCCTCCGTTTCCTGTGTCCCGCCATCCTCAGCCCTTCCCTGTTTGGTCTGACACAGCCCTACCCAGAGCCGGCCACCCTGCGCACCCTCACCTTCACCGCCAAGGTCATCCAGAACCTGGCCAACTTCACCCTGTGAGTGTGTGGGGCTTCACCGCTGTCTGCACCCCATCATACTTCATCTATGTAGCCATGGAAACCAACATTAGACATAAGCTACTAGATACATTCCCTAATATACCCCCAAAACATCTGACACAATGATGGAAATAATATACTTGACAATCATTCATTTCTTCAATCTATGTGGTCCAAATCAAGAATAAACATCTCTCCATATTCCCCAACCAGACTCTCCCTCCTCCAACACTAACCCATTCCCCATTCTCTTCCATTAACAGGTTTGGGGAGAAGGAGGAGTACATGCTGTTCATGAATGACTTCCTGCAGCAGCACTGGGAGAAGATGAGGTGCTTCCTTCAGACAGTGTCCAGCCCAGACATAGAGATCCCAATGACATCCTTCGATGGCTATGTTGACTTGCCTCTGCGTCTGGCTGTCCTACACGGCCTGCTGGTCGACATAATTTCCCCAATGAAGCAGGTAGGCATAAATCAACTGAATCAAAGGCAAGGGTCATGCCATGACATTCCTGTATTTCTATATTCTTGCTACCAGTCACTTTTCAGCCCTGTTTACATGTACACTATCGTTCAAAAGTTTGGGGTCACTAGAAATGTCCTTATTTTTGAAAGAAAAGCACATGTTTTTGTCCATTAAAATAACATCAAATGTATCAGAAATACAGTGTCGACATTGTTGATGTTGTAAATGACTATTGTCTAAAACTGGCCTTATTTAGACTAGTTGAGTATCTGGAGCATCAGCATTTGTGGGTTCGATTATAGGCTCAAAATGGTATATTCTTGTTCTGAGAAATGAAGGCTATTCCATGCGAGAAATTGCCAAGAAACTGAAGATTGGAGTAGTACACAGCGTTGTATGCATTTACAGAACAGTGCAAACTGGCTCTAAACAGAATAGAAAGAGGAGTGGGAGGCTCCGGTGCACAAATGAGCAAGAGGACAAGTACATTAGAGTGTCTAGTTTGAGAAACAGGCGCCTCACAAGTCCTCAACTGTAAGCTTCATTAAATAGTACCCGCAAAACAGTCTCAACATCAACAGTGAAGAGGCGACTCCGCGATGCTGGCCTTCTTGGCAGAGTTCCTCTGTCCAGTGTCTGTGTTCTTTTGCCCATCTTAATATTTTATTTTTATTGGCCAGTCTGAGATATAGCTTTTTCTTTGCAACTCAGCCTAGAAGGCCAGCATCCCGGAGTTGCCTCTTCACTGTTGACGTTGAGACTTGTGTTTTGTGGGTACTATTTAGTGAAGCTGCCAGTTGAGGACTCGAGGCGCCTGTTTCTCAAACTAGACACTCTAATGTACTTGTCCTCTTGCTCAGTTGTGCACCGGGGCCTCCCACTCCTCTTTCTATTCTGGTTAGTGCCAGTTTGAGACAGGCTATAGGGAGGAGGTTAGAGACCAACCTGGCTGTGTGGTGCCAAGACAACAACCTCTCCCTCAACGTGATCAAGACAAAGGAGCTGATCGTGGACGACAGGAAAAGGAGGGCCAAGAACGCCCTCATTCACATGGGTCTGTAGTGGAGCGGGTTGTGAGCTTCAAGTTCCTTGTAGTCTAGATCACTAACAACCTATCATGTTCCAAACACACCAAGACAGTTGTGAAGAGGGCAACGCTTATTCCCCCTCAGGAGACTGAACATACTTAGCATGGGTCGTCAGATCCTCAAAGAGTAATACAGCTGCACCATCAAGAGCATCCTGGTTGCATCACCGCTTACTATGTTAACTGCTCGACATCTGACTGTAGCACCTTGCAGAGGGTAGAGCATACAGCCCAGTGCATCACTGGGGCCAAGCTTCCTGCTATCCAGGACCTCGATAACAGACAGTGTCAGAGGAAGGCCCTAAAAATGGTCAGACTCCAGCCACCCAAGTCATAGACTATTCTCTCTGCTACTGCAAGGCAACTCTAGGTCTAAAAGGCCTCATAACACCTACCTCCAAGCCATAAGACTGCTAAACAGTTAATCAAATGGCTACTCAGACTATTTTCCTTTACCCATTTTATATGCTGCTGCTACACGCAGTTTATTATCAATGTACTTTACCCCTACTTACATGTACATTACCTCAATTAACCTCAATTAACCTGTACACCCGCACATTGACTCGGTACCAGTACCTCCTGGATATAGCCACGTTATTGTTATTTTATTGTGTTCATTTTTATTTGTATTATCTTTGTAGCAAACATTTCCTTTTTTTTTTTACTCTGCATTGTTTGTTAATAAGGACTAAGGGCTTGTAAGTAAGCATTTAATGATAAGGTCTACTCCACCTGTTGTATTTTTGGCGCATGTGACAAATACAGTTTGATTTGATATTGAATACTGCAGTGTTGGGTAGTGCTTGCAAATTAAGCATTTCACTGTATTTTTGCATGTGACAAATAAAACTTCAAAACGAAGCTGAGACCACCCGTGGTAAGGTTAAGTGGGGCGGCAGGGTAGCCTAGTGGTTAGAGCGTACAAATCTGTCGCTCTGCCCGTTCTGCCTGTTGTTCTGCCATCATTGAAAATAAGAATTTGTTCTTAACTGACTTGCCTTGTTAAATAAAGGTCAAATAAAAAGTGGTAGCTAACATGCTGTTCATATCTCTTCCTCAGGACACCATAGACAAACTGCACCCTCTGCCTTCAATCCTGAACCAGATTACAGAATCTCTGGGCCCAGATGCTCTGCGGATTACTGTTAGCAGGTGAGGTTGGCGAGTGTACTTAAGTATATTAAGCATTTTTGTAGACCTGCTTGTGTGCATGCACAGTTTCAATCTTCTTTACATCTCGCTTTATTGTCGTGATTTTTCTTTTTCACGACAGCCACATTGGTCAATCCAAGCCAACATATGTGCCCCCTAAAGACCTGGGTAAGTACAGCCCTCTGCACAACTCCCTGCAGCAGCTACCTATGGATGTGAAAGGCAGCCCGCGGAAAGAAAGCTTTCAGAGGGGCAATCGAGACAGGAGGAGTGCCAGAGAGAGGAAGCCAGTATCCAGAACCCAGAGTGCACCGCACAGACCGCCGGCGGACCCTAAACAGCTACGGAGGAGGAGGAGCAGCACTGAAAATCTGCCACTGGAGGACCAAGAGGCAGAGCAGGAAGCCAACCCTCCACTTGATATTTCATCACCGCAGAACGTGAGTTTGGAAGTCTTGGTCATGTGGTTTCAATTGTCAACATTCAAACGTTCCATTTCATGTTGATATTATCCTTATGGAAGTATATGGTTCATAGTCATCACCGAGCATTGCCATGTGGTTGTTCTGTTGAGAGTCCATGGGTGGGAGAAGTGATTGAATCTCATGAAAGCATCCCCTCTTCTTGTGTCAGAGCGTCGGTGTAAAGTCTCCTCCCGCCCCAGTGCCTTGGATCAAAGTGTCTCAGAGCAAGGAGCCATACGAGAGGAAGATTGAGAATGAAGAGATCAACCTACTGGACAGGGTGGGTTCATCTTCATGTTATTTATCATCCAGTAACGCTGGCTCCTTCCTATTTTGCATTGATTACTTCAGCTCATCAAAGAAATACAGCAATGATGAAATTACTTGACCACCGTGATGTTGATTTGTGATTTAACCAGCATGCACAGGAGCTGTCGGAGCTCCGCCTGGGGGTGGAGCAGGTGACAGAGCGTGAGTTGGAAATGGCCAAGCGGCTGGAGGACTTCATTGTCCAAAGCCAAGATCAGAATGCAGTCTTGTTGGCTGAGGTTAACGAACTGCGTAATCTTCTGGCTGTCCGTGAGGAACAACTCGCCAGCGCCACTTTCAGGTGAGACAGTGGAGTAAGAGGGACAGATCGAAAGGTCATAGCGTTTCATTCACAACCTTTCAAATGAATGAGAGTTTATTTGGTTTGAACATGAACTAAAATGCAATTGTTAAATCGGCGTCATAGGCTGGGGGTTATCGAGGAGGAGAGGGAGGAGGATGAGAGGAGGCTGAACGTCGCCGTGGCAGCAGCTGAACGAATGAACGTACTGGTAAGACTGGAGATATCTACCACACTCATTAAGATAAAGATGAGTGTTTAGGCCTCATATTAATTTGTTTCTCTTAGCTGGTAACATGAATTGAAAAGCTAAACTAAATGGAGCCGTTTGTTGCTGTGTGTTCTCAGGAGGAGCAGTTTGCAGACCTGTTGAAGGACAGGCACCAGCTCAGTGGAGACTACACCGGTGACCAGAACAACACACAGTACCCTGGGATGGGGACAAATCATGTCAACAGCAACTGAAGTCAGACTGGCAGCACAGAGTTGTAATACAGACACATGAGTAGTTTAGTCCCCATAGCTTTCATGTTCTTCCAAATACAAAAACACCCAGAATTATGTCATTATGCCTGATGGTTGGCTTACTTTCAGAAATACAGTAAATGTATGCATGAATCTTAAACTGTGTCCAATTACAAAAACAGAAATGAACTAAAAGTCACAGGTATGCTAAGCCTGTTTAACATAGCACTTACTGTGTACACTGTACTTCAAATATTTGTGGAATATTAGTTGATTTGACAGAAACAGACGGATCTAATGTGAGTGTAGAAACCTAAACATCAATAACAGCCCACAGTAAGAACAATTTCCCTCTCTGCAGTTTAACAAAATGAACGTACGGATATCAAATCAAATGTATTTATATAGCCCTTCGTACATGAGCTGATATCTCAAAGTGCTGTACAGAAACCCAGCCTAAAACCCCAAACAGCAAGCAATGCAGGTGTAGAAGCACAGTGGCTAGGAAAAACTCCCTAGAAAGGCCAAAACCTAGAGAGGAACCAGGCTATGAGGGGTGGCCAGTCCTCTTCTGGCTGTCCCGGGTGGAGATTATAACAGAACATGGCCAAGATGTTCAAATGTTCATAAATGACCAGCATGGTCAAATAATAATAATCACAGGCAGAACAGTTGAAACTGGAGCAGCAGCACGGCCAGGTGGACTGGGGACAGCAAGGAGTCATCATGCCAGGTGGTCCTGAGGCATGGTCCTAGGGCTCAGGTCCTCCGAGAGAGAGAAAGAAAGAGAAAGAGAGAATTCTCTTCAGTGGGTCATATGATTGAGTGTAGTCTGGCCCAAGAGTGTGAAGGTGAACGGAAAGGCTCTGGAGCTACACTCAATCATATGACCCACTGAAGAGATGAGTCTTCAGTAAAGACTTAAAGGTTGAGACTGAGTTTGCGTCTCTCACATGGGTAGGCAGACCATTCCATAAAAATTGAGCTCTATAGGAGAAAGCCCTGCCTCCAGCTATTTGCTTAGAAATTCTAGGGACAATTAGGAGGCCTGCGTCTTGTGACCGTAGCGTACGTGTAGGTATATATGGCAAGACCAAATCAGAGAGATAGGTAGGAGCAAGCCCATGTAATGCTTTGTAGGTTAGCAGTAAAACCTTGAAATCAGCCCTTGCCTTGACAGGAAACCAGTGTAGGGAGGCTAGCACTGGAGTAATCTGATACCACACCTTGATATGTAATTAAATACATAATCTTTGCCCTCTTTTGACACACCACTTCTCAGAATGTTGTCCATTTTCCATCCGTTTTGAATGCAGATTTACAATTTCTGTTAATTTAACAAATAAAATAAGCAATGTACCATTCAAAGTGTGTGTGAACTTGTGTTGTGTGTGACTATGTGTTCTACTTTGTAAGAATGACTAAATTACTATTGCTGAATAACAAAATAAACAATGTCCATGCAAGGAGTCAGAGAATAGTTTAATTGGTTTATTTGAGAGTATATACACACAGGTATACACTGTATACCCACTTTTTAGTGGGCATTGTGTATACTCACCTCTTAATCCCCAGTGACGCATATCAAAGTAGCGTAGAGGACGGTTGGAATGGGTTGCCCAAAAACCATTTCAATTAAATGTTAAAGGGGAACTCTAACAACAAGGCGGACACTAACAACAATCCTTTGGGCAAAAATGAAAACTGAGCAGACGCAAATGCCGTTATGTTGCCTGCAAGCATTCCTAGCCAACTTTAGTTTATCTACTGAAACACATAGTGTATTGCTGGCTAACATAGCTACTACTGTGTTACAGTGGGGGGTCTAATTATGTAGCTAGCTAGGTAGGTAAACAACTACCGGTAGCCATATCTATGACTGAAAATAGAAGAGTTTTTACAAAATAGGAGCCCTTTTGTATCTTGATTGTAAAACCTCTTTGTTGTAGATATGGCTAGCTACTAAAAAGCAAGCTACAACATTACAACCAGCCACCTAAAATTAGGTTTAACAGCAAACATTAGCACGACTGGAGTTGGCTAGCTATTTAGCCTGGCACCTGCTAACATGTTATGCAGCACGCTTCACATTTGTAACTTGTTAGCAAGCATGTGTAACATCAGCAACTGTAAATAATTTTACTAGCTAGCTATGTAACATTGATGAGGGTTGACAATGGTTATGACCATGGATGCATTTCAATCTCACAGAATTATAGGCATGATGCAATATAGGATTCCAAAGACATGTAAATAACAAGTATTGCATATCCCGCAAACTACCTAAGTTTACTAGCGAACAGTGAGCAGAAACTACACAACAATTTACTGTTGTAAATCTCAAAAACTATAGCTGGTTTTACTATAAAAATATTTGCCTAGTGGACATGGTTGTATGTAGATACTGTCTGCCTGCCTACCTACCTTGGCTCATTTGTACAGTCTGCTCACTGTGCAAAGGTTGAGGGTTATGCCATATTTCATTCTATTAGTCTAGATATTATTGTAAATGTAATCTATGTGCCTGTGCACATGTATGCATGTTCAACTAGTCTACCCTAGTGTTGATGTTATGCTGGCATGGTTTAACTGTTGTTCAAACTGTACAATATAGTATTTGTTTGTGTCTTACAGACATTACCATCTGGTGCCTGTGCTTCTTCCTGGAGTGTATTCTAGATAGAAAAACATAATTATTTGCCTGTGTGTGTGTAACTGTAGCTTAACTGTATCCAGTGAGCTGTTTCCTTCGAGGGATAAAACATTATTCTGGATTTCAAGCTAATGACTCATGAGGAGCTGAATAGCAGTTTGATCATGACAACCCTCCTTCCACAGCTTTACAAGTATTCCCTGAACTCACTGTATGTTTCTTTGGAATGGCAATTTCTCACCATCATCTGCTGATCACCAGTTCTCTTAGCTACAGATTGTTGCACCAGATAATGTGATTTAACCAAATATTTTTGGTATCCATTAATGGGTGTTATAGGATAGATACTGTTTGGTGTAGCACAGAGAATTTTCAACCAACATTAGCGATGCCATCGTCGTCCTCGATTCGGGGAAAACAGGAGTCTCACAATGTCCATGTCCAGTTGCATAAAGTAAACCAACAATATGTGCACCGACATTGTGTCTTTCAAGTCTTTTCATTCATTGATCGAGACAGGAATTTTGGGGTGGACAACCACCTGTCTCGATCAATGAGAGAAGACTTGAAATAGACAAAATGTCAGCAAAAATCTTTGGGTAAATCACATTATCTGGTGTAACAATCTGTAGCTACAGTTCTCTGCACTTGTGTGTCCCTACACCTGAGGGACACTCGGACACACTGTTCATAAAAATTTGGGGGTGTTACTTTTACCACATAACATTGTTGAATACACAGTTCTCTTGATTTAGCAGTAAATAGTGTACACTCCTGTATTTTAGAGATTTAGACAAAGACATTCTTTGGATATCTGAATACCTAGCATCTGCTACAGAGCCCTGTACAACTTATATAAATACACTACATGTGGAAAACCCTTCAAATTAGTGGATGTGGCTATTTCAGCCACACCGGATGCTGACGGGTGTACAAAATCAGAAAAAAGCCGTACAATCTCCATAGACAAACATGGGAGTAGAATGGCCAGTACTGAAAAGCTCAGGGACTTTCAACGTGGCACTGTCATAGGATACCACCTTTCCAACTAGTCAGTTCCTCAAATTTAACCAATTCCATATTAATGCCCATGATTTTGGAATGAGATATTCAACAAGCAGGTATTCACATAATTTTGGCCATGTAATGTATCTTCTGTGAATCTATAAGGGCAGACACATTTCAAGGACTGAAAGAAAATATCAATATTTATTTTATAGTGGTTCTTGTCTTTTATTTTTAGTTCACCTTTATTAAACCAGGTAGGTCAGTTGAGAACAAGTTCTCATTTACGACTGCGACCTGGCCAAGATAAAACAAAGCAGTGTGACACAGAGTTACAAACAAATGTACAGTCAATAACACAAAATAAAATAAAAACCTATGTACAGTGTGTGCAAATGTGGAAGAGTAGGGAGGTAGGCAATAAATAGGCCCTAGAGGCGAAAATAACTACAATTTAGCATTAATACTGGAGTGATAGATGTGCAAGTAGAGATACTGGGGTGCAAAAGAGCAAGAGGGTAAGTAATAGTATGGGGATGAGGTAGTAGGGTGTGCTGTTTACAGATTGGCTATGTACAGGTACAGTGATCGGTAAGCTGCTCAGACAGCTGATGCTTAAAGTTAGAAAGGAAGATATAAGACTCCAGTTTCAGAGATTTTTGCAATTCGTTCCAGTCATTGGCAGCAGAGAGCTGGAAGGAAAGGCGGCCAAGGTAAGTGTTGGCTTTGGTAATGACCAGTGCAATGTACCTGCTGGAGCGCGTGCTACGGGTGGGTGTTACTATGGTGGCCAGTGAACTGAGATAAGGCAGGGCTTTACCTATCAAAGACATAGATGACCTGGAGCCAGTGGGTTTGGCGATGGATAAGTAGTGAGGGCCAGCCAACGAGAGCATACAGGTCAGTGGTATATAGGGCTTTGGTGATGAAACTACACAACATACTTCGTATTACTTTCTTAGCTACAGTATACATATCTCATCGGCATACTCCATTCATGCAGCAGCATACAATACATTTTTGGACTCACCTTGTGGTGCTGTGCTCACTTGAACAGGAAGGTGGTGCGAATATTATCCACCACAGAAAGCACTGAGCTAGGCTGAAACATCTGCCTTTTGGAACTGCATTACTCAAGAAAACAAGAGACCATGTTTGTATGTGACTTTATTAAACCCAATGATAATTACATATTTGACATTGTTTGCAAACTGATGTGACACGTATTAATGCCAAAATAACAAAAACCAGGCAAGCCGTCCCCCCCCAACAACAAAAAAAGTGGGGCTCAAGCCACACCTGTCCTGAATTATGGGTTGCCACTGGTCATTAGGCCTGTAGCCTGATTTGATGCGTCCATGCACGCCTCTGTCTCGGCCACTCATCTCCGCCTTGACAACAATGCAAGTGTTCTCCTCAAACCACAACGAGCACATACCACCCAGTTTCCAGTCAATTCACTAATGTTTCAGGTGGCTGACATGCAGTACTGTTAAATAATGGTGCAAACCACAACTGAATCAACATTCCACACAAAGCAATGATATTTACTCAGGTATGGCCGGGTATTGAGGACCATGTATGTTGCATTGATCCGATCTGTAATAGACTATGGCAGTATAGCGCATGGTTTGGCAGCCAGGACCTCATTAGAAAGGCTAGATGTCATACAGGGTCAAGGACTATGTAGTAGTTTCGCTATAACCTGTTATGGTGATATATAGGTCTAAAGACCGAGTCAATAAGAAGACGAGGTGTCAGAATAAATTCAAACACACCTTTGTCACAAATCACAAAACCTGATCGCAACCTCTGTCCAGTGAAGTCCACAAAGCATATTGCATGTACGGGACGTACTGGGCCAGCATTTGTAGTACAGGAATGTGGGGTGGCAGTCAGGAAACGTATTACAGATCATCTGGAGGTATATACATTAGAGCTGATGGCCATACTGGCCTTGCGGCGGGTGGAAGAAGTCAAGCCAGACAGTAGTTATGTACTCTGATTCACGTGCAGTGTTGGAGTCTGCAGTCCTTTAGTACACGTAGCAGACAATACCGGCTTTGTGCCGTACTACAAAGCCATGGTAGGGTTAGATAGATGGGTATACAGACAAGATTGACTTGGGTCCGAGCCCAAGTGTGTGTGTGAAGGGGAACAAGGCAGTTGATGTACTGGTTAAACAAGAACTTAGTCCCCTCGGGATGTTGATGTTTAGGTTTCAAATGAGCAAGGCAGAGGCAAAAAGCCTGATATGGACAGTGGTGGTGCAGAGATGGCAGGAGCAGTGGAATAGAGATACTAAGGGTAGACATGTATTCTAAGTACAGAGGAATGTCGGGAAGGGGAGGACGGCAGGAAGAGACAGAAGAGAGGGGGCTATTTTTTACAAGATTAGGGGTGGGACACAGCCGGTTAAATAAGACTATGGGAAAGCATCCAACAGGAAAGTATGATTATTGCCAGGAAACAGAGACAGTGGAGCTTGTATTGACATAGTGTAGGCAGTATGAGTGGGGAAGAGGCTGAGATCCAGTATAAGGGAGAAGTGGATATAGGAAATTAGTTTAAAGCGTATACTAAGTAGAACGTCATTATATACAGTCTACATTTTTTGTCGTATTTTTTAAGAGAAACAGGTTGACAGGTAGAATTTTGTTTCTCCCAGTCTCTGGCCCACACTCCAGTACAGTAGGCGGCGGTAATGCACCATAACGTTGGATGCCAACTGCCAATAAACCCCACCGAAGAAGATGCCATAGGAACGGGCCGCAGAACTCAGACAAGTCAGGGGACATATGTAGACAAGTACGGTTGTCAGCACACTTTACAGCCTGGTAAGTTTGATTCCGTTGGCTACTTTACTTAAAATATAATGGTTCAGGTACATTCTATTTTAAAAACACTAAAATCATGATGGCCTAATTGTTCACTCAAGCAAGTAATGTAATAATGTCTCTTCAAAAGGGGAAACGGTAAGGTTAGATTGAAAATAAAGTAGATAATGACTATGCGCAAAGATAGTATCCTTAACCCAAATATTCCGTAGCTGCACCACGGAAGCAAAGATTATTAATAATTTTTGTTTTACTGGCGACATACTGCTATGTTAATACGGTGTTGCTGGCCTTTTACTCCACCCATTCCATTGGCCACAATGCAATTTAAAAAAATGTTATTTAAAAAAAAGTGAACCTTTATTTAACTAGGCAAGTCAGTTAATTAAGAACAAATTATTATTTACAGTGACGGCCTACACTATATGAATTACATACTGGTTTATAGAGAACTTTGTGCCGATGTTCCCCAATTTCCCCTTTGTGCCCGATATTCACAATCATTGTAAAGCCCTAGTTATGTTGTTTTTGTAACCTGTGTGAAATGGCTAGGTAGCTAGACGTGCTCTCTAGTAGTGTTTCAAATCAGTGCCCTCACTCCCTCAGACCTTGAAGTAGTTATTTCCTTTGCTCTGCAAGGACTGCAGCTTTTATGGAGCGATTGAAGAGGGGCGGAAGCAATACTGGTTCACTGACAGTCATTTCTGAAGATTAAATAATGTGATTAGAGACTAATTTAAGGAATTAAACATCTATCCAATATTTTAAGGTCACACTATTACGTTAACTAAACTCTCATTTTAATATGGTGAAGCTATTCCTGCAAAAGTTTTAATTGGACATTAATAGTCAAATCAGTGTGAAAGCAGGTGAGCTGGTTCTACTCTTTTTGGCCATTTTCTGGTGCTTTGTGGTGGGAAACTGAGCTGGTCAAGAACAACATGTCAACCCTGCTACTCTATGTGCGGTCAACCCTGCTACTCTATGTGCGGTCAACCCTGCTACTCTATGTGCGTTCAACCCTGCTACACTATGTGCGGTCAACCCTGCTACTCTATGTGCGGTCAACCCTGCTACTCTATGTGCGGTCAACCCTGCTACTCTATGTGCGGTCAACCCTGCTACTCTATGTGCGTTCAACCCTGCTACACTATGTGCGGTCAACCCTGCTACTCTATGTGCGGTCAACCCTGCTACACTATGTGCGTTCAACCCTGCTACTCTATGTGCGGTCAACCCTGCTACTCTATGTGCGGTCAACCCTGCTACACTATGTGCGGTCAACCCTGCTACTCTATGTGCGGTCAACCCTGCTACTCTATGTGCGGTCAACCCTGCTACACTATGTGCGGTCAACCCTGCTACTCTATGTGCGGTCAACCCTGCTACTCTATGTGCGGTCAACCCTGCTACTCTATGTGCGTTCAACCCTGCTACTCTATGTGCGTGCGTTCAACCCTGCTACTCTATGTGCGTGCGTTCAACCCTGCTACTCTATGTGCGTGCGTTCAACCCTGCTACTCTATGTGCGTGCGTTCAACCCTGCTACTCTATGTGCGTGCGTTCAACCCTGCTACTCTATGTGCGTGCGTTCAACCCTGCTACTCTATGTGCGTTCAACCCTGCTACACTATGTGCGGTCAACCCTGCTACTCTATGTGCGGTCAACCCTGCTACTCTATGTGCGTTCAACCCTGCTACACTATGTGCGGTCAACCCTGCTACTCTATGTGCGGTCAACCCTGCTACTCTATGTGCGGTCAACCCTGCTACACTATGTGCGGTCAACCCTGCTACTCTATGTGCGGTCAACCCTGCTACTCTATGTGCGGTCAACCCTGCTACTCTATGTGCGGTCAACCCTGCTACTCTATGTGCGGTCAACCCTGCTACTCTATGTGCGGTCAACCCTGCTACTCTATGTGCGTGCGTTCAACCCTGCTACTCTATGTGCGTGCGTTCAACCCTGCTAATCTATGTGCGGTCAACCCTGCTACTCTATGTGCGGTCAACCCTGCTACTCTATGTGCGTTCAACCCTGCTACTCTATGTGCGTTCAACCCTGCTACACTATGTGCGGTCAACCCTGCTACTCTATGTGCGGTCAACCCTGCTACTCTATGTGCGGTCAACCCTGCTACTCTATGTGCGGTCAACCCTGCTACTCTATGTGCGGTCAACCCTGCTACTCTATGTGCGGTCAACCCTGCTAATCTATGTACGGTCAACCCTGCTACTCTATGTGCGGTCAACCCTGCTACTCTATGTGCGGTCAACCCTGCTACTCTATGTGCGGTCAATCCTGCTACTCTATGTGCGGTCAACCCTGCTACTCTATGTGCGGTCAACCCTGCTAATCTATGTACGGTCAACCCTGCTAATCTATGTACGGTCAACCCTGCTACTCTATGTACGGTCAACCCTGCTACTCTATGTGCGGTCAACCCTGCTAATCTATGTACGGTCAACCCTGCTAATCTATGTACGGTCAACCCTGCTAATCTATGTACGGTCAACCCTGCTAATCTATGTACGGTCAACCCTGCTACTCTATGTACGGTCAACCCTGCTACTCTATGTCTGGTCAACCCTGCTACTCTATGTGCGGTCAATCATGCTACTCTATGTACGGTCAACCCTGCTACTCTATGTGCGGTCAACCCTGCTACTCTATGTGCGGTCAACCCTGCTACTCTATGTACGGTCAATCCTGCTACTCTATGTACGGTCAACCCTGCTACTCTATGTGCGGTCAACCCTGCTAATCTATGTACGGTCAACCCTGCTAATCTATGTACGGTCAACCCTGCTACTCTATGTACGGTCAACCCTGCTAATCTATGTACGGTCAACCCTGCTACTCTATGTACGGTCAACCCTGCTAATCTATGTACGGTCAACCCTGCTACTCTATGTACGGTCAACCCTGCTAATCTATGTACGGTCAACCCTGCTACTCTATGTACGGTCAACCCTGCTACTCTATGTACGGTCAACCCTGCTACTCTATGTACGGTCAACCCTGCTACTTATTTGTCACCCCTAAAAATATTTAAGGGGATTGGGAAAACTCTTTAAATTAGGTTGAACATGTGTGTTTTGACATGTTGAAATTCAGCTAAGTAAACTTTTTCCCACAAAGTTGCACTACTCCCAAGGCACCTAATTGGTGGAGCTACCCCAGTATTGTGAGCATACCAATAGCTATACCAAGTGGTCTTAGGTCTTAATTTTTGTACAAAAAAGACCTAGCATATAAGCACCATGTAAAAAGCAATTGATTACAATTTAATATCTTTAGAATGAGTTATCAACATTGCAATGTTTTGAACTGTGTGCTTTTATTTTTAAGGTTTCCATACAAAGGTGATGTTGTCATTTCTGCTGTTGTCAGATTAGTAGTTTAAACAGAATACTTAGACAACACAGCAGCAGACAGTTGTAGTTCCATCATGGCAGAGGATATGTTTTCCCTCATGAGTCTCGAAGACGAACTGAGCTGTAGCATCTGCCTCTGTGCTTTCGACTGTCCGGTGACAATTCCATGTGGACACAACTTTTGCCAAGCGTGTCTCCTAGAAACATGGAAAGACAACTACAGCTGTCCACAATGCCGGACCCACTTCACCACCAAACCAGTGCTGAAGAAGAACACCGTCCTCAGCGCTGTTGTGGAAACGTTCAAAATGAAGTCGAATAAAAGCGACCTCCCCAATGAGATGGGCGACTTAATCAAGTGGGATGCGGTCAAGATGGAGCCCAAAGAGGTGGTTATCTTGTGCGACACCTGTATGGAAGCCAAAGCATTCAAGACCTGCCTCACATGTATGGCGTCATTCTGCCTTGAGCACGTGAGGCCTCATCATGAGAACCCAGTGTTTGGCGCGCATCAGCTGAACGAGCCTCTGGGCGACTTGTGCGACCGTATCTGCCCCGACCACCACAAGCTAATGGAGTTCTATTGTGTCCAACATGGCCGCTGTATCTGTGGTGTCTGTCTGCAGCAGGTGCATAAAGGCTGTACCTTCTCCAATCCTGATGAACAACGGGCACTGCAAGAGGTAAGTTTACAATACATTTTAATACACCCCGTCCACGGTCAGGCACACAGTGTTGTGCCAGCCCATTGCACCCATGTAATGCATTACAATCTCTGTCTAGAGGTCTGAACCTTTTTATGAGGGAAGGGGAATAGACCAGAGCGTGTCGGTTCAATGGGAGCAAAATAATCATAGTGGGCAGACCAAGCAAGGAGGTGGGCAGAGCCAAGCACGAGCTAGTGAGATCCTATTGGCTCATTCTAGTATTTGTTTGCATATTTCCGTTATGGAACGACTACTCTGTGTGTGTGTACACAATAACTCAATTCGCCCTTGTACTCCTTAACAACGCAGTTAAGAAACTGTGGCAAAAGTTAGTCTACAAAACCCAGTCCACTCTTACAGATTCTAGTTTTGTAAATGGATGTGAATGTTGGCCAAAATCTACCCCTGGGCTTCCTCTAATCACCATATTTGGTAGTGAGTGGAAACTAACCAGATGCTTCACATTTATACATCTGGTAAAATACCTAGCATACTGTTCTGTGGGGATACCTAGTAAGTTGCTTGCACAACTGAATGCGTTCAACCAAAATGTATCTTCCGCATTTAACCCAACCCCTCTGAATCGGAGAGGTGAGGGTGGCTGCCTTAATCGATGTCCATGTCATCAGCACCCGGGGAGCAGTTGTTAAGGGTTAACTGCCTTGCTCAAGGGCAGATTTTTCCACCTTTCCGGCTCGGGATTTAAACCACCTTTCGGGTTACTGGCCCAACGCTCTTAACCGCTAGGCTACAGGTGTAAGGTCACAGGTTCAAGCCTCACTACTGACTGTTTACCCTATTTTGCTACAGAAGTAATGTGATTGATCACTAATCCTAAAATAACTAATTATCCCATCTTAAGAGTTGAAATGTTTTGATTTATTTGGTTGAAGATAATATTAATTCATGTCTCATTCAGTCTGATTTGAGGGGCAAGTTGAGTCTGCTGGATGGAAAGATTGACAAGAACCAGACGGTCATCTCTCAGATGAGTGACCAGCAGAGCAAGTTGAAGGTGAGCGATCACTTTTTAAACAAAGGACTCAAGAAATTGTCTTAACTACCGTATTCAGTATAGAAAGTAGTTTGGAACATTGGAGCACTTGGAAAAACTAAATATTGAATACCTACAGGAAGAGCGGTGTGAGATGCTATGAGAGAGATCAATTTGAGAACTCCTTGTACTTTGTGTCCACCTCCTCCAGGACTCTGCAGCCAGCAGGAAGAGAGCGCTAGAGGATGACTACCGCCAAATCCGGGAGCTGCTGGACCGTGATGAGCGTGAGGCTCTGAACACTGTGGACCGCGAGCAGGAGAGCGGTCAGACCAAACTCCAGAACCTCATAAAGAAGTTCAACCAGAACATTGTGAAGCTTAGCGCAGCAAAAGATGGCGTCAACAGCCTGCTCAGTCGGACTCAGACCGTGGCTTTCCTACAGGTGAGTCCAGTGTCCAGTGCTTCGGTGAACCGCCCTCACTCAGGTGATGAGCAACCTTACCTGAAATCAGAAGACTTGCGTCAGCTCCCGGCCGTAGCTCAGTGGGCTAACAGTCTTGAAATTCCGATAATGACTATAATGCATCTTATTGTTGGTTTTCTACCTTTCCTTTGGGACAGGCCTCAGTTGACATGCCGGCAGTGGTGGCCTTTGACCCCTATACCCCGAAGGTGAACCTGGACTCTAAGGCCTTGGCAGCCTGGCATGCCTACTCTGCAGTCCTGAGGGAGCATCTCACACATGTACTGAAACAGCCTGTAGAGGCCAGACTGCAGATACTCAAACCAGGTAGGTGTGTGTGTGTGTATACAAGTGTATAAAACATGCTTATGGGCGGCATTTGTATGATGCCTTGTGATATTTAATTCCAAAACTTTGCATGGACATGTTCGACAATGGTGTTTTTTATATTGGAGAGCAATACGGGATCAAACAATGAGTCCAATCAATCAATAATTCACAATCCAACATCTTATCCCTCAAATTGGTTACCAATCTGGTGGTTTGAGGTGTTAGTTTTCCAGATTCCAAGCATTATACTTAGGTCATCTAAGTGAAATAGTCACCACTTGCCGGCCTCCACCCAGTACCCTGCCCTGAACTGGGCACTCACCCATTTTCCCATGTGTATCAAGAATGGTCCACCACCCAAAGGACATCCAGCCAACTTGAAACAACAACTGTGGGAAGCATCAGCGTCAACATGGGCCAGCATCCCTGTGGAACACTTGACACCTTGTAGAGTGGGGATGGGCATGACATCAAATCTAACCATAGATTTTGTTTTTTAAATACTGTGCTACAAAGTACCAGGCACATCTTTCTCCATGCTGGCAGGTAGCCTAGTGGTTAGAGCTTTGGACTTGTAACCTAAAGGTTGCCAGATCGAATCCTAGAGCTGACAAGGTACAAATATGTCGTTCTGCCTCTGAACAAGGCAGTTAACACACTGTTCCTAATAATTTGTTCTTAACTGACTTGCCTAGTTAAATAAAAAATCAAATGCTCATTCTCCCGCCAATTCATACATATTCATTGATTTCATGGTGTGAATTGTTCGGCAATCTTTATGAAATCCCTGCTATATATCAATAGTAAATGTAGGCTAGTGTTAATCATTTGCCATTTCCCCATTAATCCAGACTGTTTGATTATGGTAATTTCCGTTTATTCAATGTATTAATACGGCATAGCGTTGTCATTCTCGTAGTGTACAGGTTGTTTGGAGAACTCAAACGGTCTAATGTTTATCATACAATGTAACCAGCTACATTTCCTAATCTAATGTTTTGCTTCTAGTTAATCTAGCATTTTACCAGAGAGAAAAAGAGGCTACACATCAGAGCGCTGTCTGTTGATAGAATTTCAGATCGTGAATTCTCATCCGAGTGGAGAAGTGCAACTGAAGTACAAAACTTGTCTGATGCAGAGCAGAAGCCACAACTAGCTCCTTGACAAATCATATGCTAATCAAGCACAAAGAAACTCCGAGTTGGACAAGCAGCAGCAGAAATCTCGCATTATATCTTTTGCCACTGCAAAGCGCAGCTGTGACTTCACCAGAGCCGAGCAGGTAAAAGCGTCTGCATGCTTCCCAACCGAAACACTTCGGTAGAGTTCGTGCATATTATTGACGTTTTGATGAGGTTTGTTTTCGGCTAAAATAGTCTGTTTTTCAACTCGTTCATGCACGTTAGTTTGATTTTCAAAAAATTGCGCAACTAAAATCGTCTGCAAAAACTTCTCGAGTTATCGTCGATTTAATTCTGACTATTTTGAGGAAGTGTATACAGGCTGAGGCGTCTCAATGGGCAAACCGTACTATTGACGCATTTTTCTCCTATTCCAAGCAAGGTATGCGGGAGTTTGGCTAGGGTAGCCAAGTTTGGCTCGGCGCCAGCCGAACTGAAGCATGCTGACGCCTTAATAGAGCCCATAGTTTCAGTTAATGATTCTCAAATAGCAATCAAGAATTAGAATGTGTCTAATGGTTATGATACATTATTCATGGTTGCGCACTGTTTGACATATAGATAAATGCACACATTGTCCAGTGTGTTTTAATGATTCTATATTTTTTTCATTAGAGCCCTGAAATTATGCGAGTACTCTTAAAACAGTCAAAACTGTCAAATGCCCATCCCTATTGTAGAGGACATGCCCCGCCGAATTGAGGCTGTTTTGAGGGCGATTGCAACTCAATATTAGGAAAGTGTTAATGTTTTGTACACAGTGTATTCAGTTATATTCCGGACTCTGACATCGCTTGTTTCTTAATTATTTGTATTGTATTGTTTTAACTGCACTGCTGGAGCTAAGAAAACAAGCCTTTCCCTACACCCGCAATAACATATGCTAAATATGTGTAAATTACCAATAAATTGTGATTTCTTCCCAACAGCTGAGAGGTTTGCTCCTCTGCTGCCAAACTTCTATGAAATGGGTGAGTGCCATTATGCCCTCCTCTTTATAACTACATAACTCCTGCTGGCATACAGTAACAGTTGTAACTTTTCAGAAACATATGGCTTGGCTTGTATGGCTAAATTGTAAAGCCATAATAATTAGTGAAATCAGTAATAGACTTGTTGTGGTGGTCACTCATAGTGTAATCACAACCGTGGGCACTGTATTTCCTTTGATACAGCGTGACACTAAGTGTCATCTGGTCTGTTTCAGGAGGCATGCCACCACAAGGTCATCCGAGAATGCATAGATCCCACAGCCCAGGAGCTCCCCTCAGGGCAAACCAGAAGAAGCCTCCACAAGATTCAAACCGAGAGAGAAGTAGGCTATTACAAGATGGGTCGTTGTGGCCTTGTAGCCTGATAAAGATTCCCTTTTTAGTGTGTCTAGGTACATTTTTACCAAGACACTACATTGAACCATTCGACAAACATAGAATACGATACACCGATTAGGTTTTTCCCGTTTCCTTATCAGACCAAACAAAAACAGGACAAACAAAGCTCGTTCTTGTCAGTCAGAAACACCTGTGACATGAAGGGTTCAAAAACAAGATTGTTTTACTGTCAGTAAAGACTTACTGCCAATTCTACCACTATTTACACCTCTAAAGGGTCAACTATGACCCTCAGTTACTTTTTTGATCCTACACGTCTCAACCATTTCTCCCTTTCAGAGTCGGACAAGAAACGAGATCACAAGGAATGGAAAGAACATAAGGCTGACAGTGAGAACTGATTTCAGTGTTTTTCTGTGTGTTTACTTCAATAACTGCCAAGCTCAGATAACAGGTGTGCTGTGCATTGTATGTTTCAAGTAACATCACAAGTTAAAATGTTAATAGTTTATGATCTAGTTTAACAGGCTTATGGCTATTCAGTCTGTTCTGCAAACCTTAGTTGGAGAGAGTGCTTAAATGGATATTTCGATATTGTCAAACAAGCCAATTTTGGCTAGATGCTCCCATAGACTTCCAGTCATTGCACTACTACTAGTTAGCAATCGCATCAGAAACTAACTTCAACTTCCTTCAAACTGCACACAGAGACACAAATGGTTTCAATGAGTTCATCGGACTCTGGGTAAGAAAACATTTTTAAAAAGGGGCTTAATTGTCAAAAAGTCTATCCCTTTAACCTACATAGTGCAACAAACCTGGGTTTATAAGCGCAGATATCGACTGCCGCTCGAGCATGTTTTTGGGGCACAGTCGACAGCGCGCTGGACTTCGGGCTAGAAGGTCGAGGGTTCAAGACCTGCTCTGTGCCTGTTTCATTACATTGATGTCAGAAGTGATCGGACCTTGCATCCTCGACAATGCCATGTGCTTGGCCAGTGAGCGCGTTCCTACAAGACGTAGAGTCGGAAGCTAGCACGAGGGCGCGTTCTTTGAAAGGAGGACGTAGTGCAACGACCCTGGGTTTATAAGCGCGGATATCGTCTCTGCCGCTCGAGCATGCTTTTGGGGCACAGTCGATAGGGCGCTGGACTTCGGGCTAGAAGGTTGAAGGTTCAAGGCCTGCTCCCTGCCTGTTTCATTACATTTAGGCAGCAGCTGACTCATACAATATTGTGTAAAAGAACTGCCTGCCATCATTGGATATGAAAATATATTGTAAATTAATTGTTTGTCTTCCATCAGAAAATTCACAAAAGCCACCTAATGCTCCCAGAGAGTCCTCCAATCCTGTTCCACACACACCAAGGGACCACCCCAGAGGACAATCAGCAGAACCCAGACCCAGGAACAGGGAGGACCCAGGTAAATGTTGCTTAAAATGATATTCTCTGCTCATGCAGCCGAATACCATAAATGAGCCTCCAATGATAAATTTGAATGCAATTCTGGATACTTGTCACAACTGGGGGGTAATTCTAGCAAGATGGTTTAACATATTTAGGATTCCCTGAACATATCCAGTTTCTCTTAACCAGATGAGGGAGTCTGATTTCTTGGTTCCAGAACGTCTGCTTCTCGTTTAAGTAATTGTGCTAAGCGAATTGCAGATTGGTTGATCCGACAACTGGCGCGTGCACGCAACATTCAAAAAGGGCCTCATGTCGATGACCGAAATAAACTACTGCTATGGAGTCAAGACAGCCCAATATGTCACAAGTCCAGAACAAGAAACTATTGTAACATACAATGAATGTTCATATATTTACCAAAATTGTAATAGAGGCGCGGGTGCAAATGCCAGAGAGGGTGCCGGGCAGATAGTTGCGGACCGAGTAAATGCTTAAGTGAAGTGGCACAATTCCAAAACCTTAATAGGCCTAGCTTACACACATGGGTGACTAGTAATGATGCTTTCACTTCAGAGAGCACTGTCATTGCAACTCTGGTGATATTCATGTCAAGGCTATGGCCTATGTCACAATTGCAATGGTAGGCCCATTCCATAGCCTATGTAGGATGAACAATAATTTGAGTGCTTTTCATGACAACAGTGTGTTTGTTCTAAGTCGTAACGCCAATGATGTTTGCAAAATCTGCACTATTTTAATTAGGCTATTTATCATGTTGCTTAGGTTTATTCATTTGAGATTAGCAAAGCGTCGCAGCCTACTGTACCTGCAATTCTGTAAAAGACCTCCTTGATTATACAGCTTGATGGACAGGGAATGCAACAAAGGCAGACTCTTCTTACAGCTCTACGCACAGTTGCCTTGCCAAATTGTTTGTACAGGAAACTTCCAGTGGACAAAATATTGCTAAGTAATGGAGAGTTTGTAGGCCTATAGCAGTAAAGGCAAAATCACGTTGGATTACATTGGCTATGTACAGGTTGAGTAAGTTTTTACTTTATTTTTTATTTATCCATTATTTTACCAGGTAAGTTGACTGAGAACACGTTCTCATTTGCAGCAATGACCTGGGGATTAGTTACAGGGGAGAGGATGAATGAGCCAATTGTAAACTGAGGATTATTAGGTGACCATGATGGTTTGAGGGCCAGATTGGGAATTTAGCCAGGACACTGGGGTTAACACCCCTACTCTTACGATAAGTGCCATGGGATCTTTAATGACCTCAGAGAGTCAGGACACCCGTTTAACGTCCCATCCGAAAGACTGCACCCTACACAGGGCAGTGTACCTAATCACTGACCTGGGGCATTGGGATATTTCTTTTTAGACCAGATGAAAGAGTGCCTCCTACTGGCCCTCCAACACCACTTCCAGCAGCATCTGGTCTCCCAACCAGGGAGTGACCAGGACCAACCCTGCTTAGCTTCAGAAGCAAGCCAGCAGTGGTATGCAGGGTGGTATGCTGCTGGCAAAAGTTGGCCAGATATGAATGATTGTGCAGAAAAACGATAACGTTCTTAGGTGGCAGGTTTGCTTCAGAGTATTCGTTGCTATGGTTGATCAGGCTATAGGTCGAGCACTCTTTCTGGAACTGGAAATGTGCTCAAATTCCAGTTTGACAGATCTCACTAATCTGGCTTTCTGGAATACCCCTCTGGTAAGTCACCTATAACGCTATACTAAACTAATGGCATGGTATTTTTCTTACAGGACAAGCAAGTGTTCCCCCAAGTATCACGTCTGCAGCGAAACGAAATGACCTTCTACGATGTAAGTTCACAAGTGTTACGAAACCACGTAGCAAACCGACTCTGGCTCGATCTAGGGAAGCTAGGAGGTTTGCCAGAAGATACGGACCCTACCGTTACACTTGTTTGCACTGGGGGTCAGAACTCAAATCGGGTTACGTTAAGACACCGTGGAGCCGGTGTGAGATATGGGACGGAAAACATACCTCGATGCAGGAATGGGATATGCCCCTGTGCTCCAAATTGTACTTTTCATCCACACTGCTCCATCGGAATCTTCTGGCAAGTTGCAAGTCTGTAACCTCTGAGTGTGCGTTCAACAGGGTGTTGTAAGTGTCTCTAGGAGAGACGGCTCATGTTGATTTATTGATGTTCATATGATGACAAGTATAACAATATACAAAAAGGCGTGCCAAACAAAAGAGATTCAAACACTCGGCAGGAAATCCCCATTGGCTTGGGATGCTGCTCTTGATCAGCTTCTAAGATTGTTACAGTAATTGCCACTCAATTACTAAACCCTTAACCCTGCTGGTAGTCCTAGCACCTGGCCTGGCAGCTGCTGCCAGCAGTGGAGAGATGTCTGTAGTGGAAATAGACTGTCTGTGGTCTAACCACTTATCTACCTATATTCTTAACACTAGCTTGAAAACAAGTACAGCATTCTGAAGGAACTTTTAGAAAAATGTGTGCATGGGTGTGTTTGTGAGAGAGAATCTTACCTCCTGTCTCTCCCTCACCAGATGGCACCGTTCTCACCCTTGACCCCAAAACTGCCCACAAGCGCATCTCCCTGACAGAGAACATGACCATGGCCTCTGTGTCAGACGAGCCCACCCATTACCCCGATGGCCCCGCCCGCTTCTCCGTCTGCAGCCAGGTGCTCACTTCCAAGGGCTTCTCCCGCGGCCGTCATTACTGGGAGGTCAAGATGAGGAGCAACAACTTCACCGGCATCGGCCTGGCCTACAACAGCATCGACCGGAAGGGTCCGGCTAGCCGGCTGGGGCGTAACGCCCAGTCCTGGTGCGTGGAGTGGTTCAACGTCAAGCTGTCGGCCTGGCACGCCAGCAGTGAGACTGTACTGCAGAACCCGAATCCGATCTGCGTCGGCGTGCTTTTGGATTGTGAGGAGGGAACGGCCACTTTCTATAACGTTCAGGACCGGGCATACCCTTTCCATACGTTTGTGTTCCAGTTCGCCGAGGCAGTGTACCCGGCATTCTGGCTCTTCTCCAGCGGCTCGTCTGTTAGCCTGTGCAAGCTGCAGTCTTAAGAAGTTAACACAACACACACACACACACATTGTTCTCCCTCACAAATAATTATAATGTACAGCATCTGGGTCAATAAATTACTTAATCATACTGATATTGGAAATGTACCTTAAAGGTTATTATTTGGTTGTAGTCACTGGCTTTAGTAATAATGCAGTGTAGGTAATCCTTTTGGACTTTGGTCTCTTGTAACTACAGCAACCTCCTAAACCTGCAGCATTTATTAATCAGTATCTAATGAAGACTAAGCACTTCCATACAGGTAAAGAAACATTACAAATGATTATACATGTCTTGATCAGCCAGTTTTATCAGAGCTTATGATCTCTTGGTGTGGGTCTTGGTAGTACACAGTAATCACATGTAAAATACACAAAAGAACATGAATAAACATGTGTCTAACATGTATGTTATCTACTGTATATGAACAGTACCACACCGTTCAGAAGGCCATGTACTGGCACACATGCAATGCTTTTGCTGGTGTCAGGCATTCCGCATTAGGGAATGTCATATTCAATAACACCACTGGATATAGAAGCAATGAATAGAGCAGAAAAGCATCCGCAATATGCTTGATACCCCCACAGGAAAAGTGGGTATCGTTCACTGTTTTCTTGATCTAATACATTTTCGCTCGTGTTTCACACAGCCTGTAAGTGAAGGGGGTTTCCGCATGGTGCAGTGTGCTGAAAGCACTTCCTGACACTGCTACTACAGGCTTGATAGAACCTAGCCTGGTTGCCAGATCTGCATTTGGTTGAGAATTACAGTGAACAAGGCAGAGGATTTGGTTGATCTGGCAACCAGGCTAGATAGACCCAGCCTGGCCCATAAGAACAAGCAGAGGTCATTTAGACCCTGTGAACAGAAGTATTTCCAAATCTGGGTTTTGTAAATAGTGATGATTTAGGGCTGGTGTTTTGCCTGTCCATGTGACCAGACAAAGGGAAAAACTCTGGGTCCAAGTTATAGCTAATGTAGCTATAGCCCATACCTAGGGCCTTCTCATGTAGAAGGGTACATGTGTCTGCTGGTGTTAGTTTGGACATCTGTGTATGTGGGTGTCACATTGTCTGTGATGTGACTGCATGCTTCTCATAATGTCTGTATTGTCGATTAGATCTTTCCATTTATGGATATATAGCCATCGCTACGATCGGAGAGCAAGTTGAGAAGAGCACGTGATAGATTAATTTTACTTTGCAAAGCCCAATGCCAAATGAACAGTTGGTGTAATTGCCTTCTCCCTCTATAGAATTGATTCTGTTTGTGTATAAGGGGTTTAATCTTGTTAAAGACAACTTGATAATGTCCCCTCATGATGTACTATTATAAGCAATCTGTGCTAATATATTCCTGTTTGTGGCTTATTTGTTCCTCATATCTACACACACATAGCTATATATATATATACACACACACATACATACTGCATTTGGTAATCATATTACTTCAAACTGCTCAGGAGTAGACTTATTGCAAGTGCATGGGAAGGAAAAGTACTGATATTGCTTTCATATTATATACTTGCAAAACTAACAATGAAATAATATGTACTTATTAGAAAACAATGAAATTCATAATACATATGAAAATATTTATTATGGGTGTTTTCAAATTTGAATTTACATTGCTTATTACATTCAGTGAAATTTTCCGTTTCAACATCTTCAGTAGCAAATTCCGTAAAGCCAATTATTTTCATATTTGTCTCTTTCATGTTTGTCTCAGGTTTTTATTAAGCTATTAAGTGATTGTTTGCTTACAATAGTCTTATTTTATCCATCTCTACCCATCTTTTCTTTTTAAATGGCCAGGAAAAAGATGGTACACTTCGTACCATTAGATGGAGACAAAATGGAGTCGTATGCGTTCCATTCCATCAATAAAGTGCTGTTATGACTAACTGGTTTCTTTGACACTTTCCACAGCAATCTTGTGCATTTATGTACAGTGGTTTGACTGAAAAAACTAAATGTGTAGCTAAATATATTTCCAAATATACTGTCCCTCATGGTACACTGTAAATTTCACTCAAATCTTTACAGGAAAATGTATCAGCAATAGACTATCACACGGTCTCCTTCCATCGTTAAGTGTAGACATAATGACGTGTACATAAACTACCAAGACGAAGATGATCCATTACAATTCAATATCTGAAGACAATCGAGTTGAGAACAATCGGTGGCAAACAGTACATGCTCTCCTCCAGCAATGCAGTTACATTTCTATAAAACCTTACAGCCAATAGAGTACCACAGTATCACAGAGTCATAATACTCATAAAACCTGGCGGTCAAATCCCATGGGGGACTTTTAGAAACACTTAAAATAAGGGTTGTGTTTTGTTTAGGCTTACCCTGGTGTGATGTTTTGATAACCATGTAAATCTCTAGGAAAAAGTGACCTTTAAAAATATATTTTCCTGTATTTACCCCCCCAAAATGAAATGTTAATCAGCTGTTAATGTGGCTATCATAAAGAACTACAAATTCCATGATCTGGACGAGACTGTTGAATTGAAGGAAAGGTAATAATCTCTGGATTTATTTATCTAATGTTAAATGTAGTAATGAGTAAATTGGCAGGGTAGCCTAGTGGTTAGAGTGTTGGACTAGTAACCGAAAGGTTGCAAGTTCGAATCCCCGAGCTGACAAGGTACAAATCTGTCGTTCTGCCCCTGAACAGGCAGTTAACCCACTGTTTCTAGGCCGTCATTGAAAATAAGAATTTGTTCTTAACTGACTTGCCTAGTAAAATAAAAATTTAAAGGGACAGTTCTGTGAACGGTCTTGTGCAAGTTTTAAATTGACACAATACCTGTTCGCAAAGGTGTCAGCTAGAGATGACGTGCAGGGATTTGTAGTTTTGCATGTCTACTTTGACGCTGATTAGAATTTTCGAATCTGAGAGTAAATGGAGCCGAATATATTGATAAGTCACCTTGTCCGAGAGAGATTTACATGATATCAAAACGTCACGCCAGGGTAAGCCTACAGGGTAAGCCTACAGGAAACACAGCCCTTAAGTGTTTTAAAAATAGGAAAAATGAATGGTGGAAAAACAATTGGAACCATTTCCCTGTTTGACCACTAGGTTTTATGAGTATTATGACACCTCCAGTGTGGGGCTCTATAACCCTTCAACTCAACTCTGGACTTAGCCAGTTCAACTGCATTTTTTCATTCTTTCCCTCTAAACAGGGACTGATTTAGACCTGGAACACCAGGTGTGTGCAATTCATTATCAGGTAGAACAGAAAACCAGCAGGCTCCGGCCCTCGTAGGGTAAGAGTTGAATACCCCTGCTCTATACTGTTTGAAATAACATTTCTGTCCACAGTTAAGATGCTCCGACTTGTTTCTAGAACATTCAGGTTTGTTGTAAACAAACACATTAGAAGCGCATACACATCAAATGGGTGCCAAGCAACGAGACGATTACCCAACGGCTTAACACACACAAAGGGAATGTAAGCACTTGTATATCACAAGCATTGGCATTATATTAATAACTATGGCCCTCCGAAGCTTTAGATGAACATTGACAATCCTCCCGTTATACAGTTGATGCCAATAGTTGGCTTAAGGACCAAGACTTTTAGGAGACGTTCCAGGTCATATTGCTTGCAGTCACGCTGCACAGATGATTAGGAGTGCTGATCTAGGATCACTTTTCCCTTATAGATCACAATGAATAAGATTATGTGGATAGGGTGACCTGGTGGAACCAATCTGATTGCTGTGCCAACCATTCTGTTCTACTGCAAGTGATTTGAAATAGAATGGCGAACGCAGTGACCAGACTGGTTCCACAAACAGAGGGACCTGCAGAAGTGCTTAGGGGCAGGTGTGCAGTGTGATTGCATAACAGACAACCTGGAACGCCACGTATAACTTTGTATTATGGCCGTAACAAACCTACTGATATCTCAACTTTGACCTCATTAAAATGACAAAACAGCATTATTCCTGAATGACATTCCTGAAAGGTGATGGAGATTCAGAAAAAAAAATCATTAAAACATTGTGGTAACAAACATTATGACAGTTGACACACCATAGAAATAGAATGGCTAGATGCTAATCTATTTCTATGTGACAGACATAGGGTGTCACCTAGCAGTTTGTCTAGTGATACGCAGCATGAAGACAAAGTGTTTGAAATAAACAATCTTTCCATAGTAGACAACAAACAAAATAGATACGGACAGAGTAATATCATAACTATACTTCTGAACACTTTGAGCAGTCGGTTGAGAGGGACAGTACAATTCTAACTACGTCCTACGGCGTAATTCCTACAGTGCAACAACGAAGTGCCCACACAAAGACAGGTCTAATCAAGAAAAGGACAAAATATTGCACAAAAAAAGGCATTTAACAGACAGTGGATTATTGTGGTAGATATTTTGTCTCCAAATATTACAAGGTCGAAATTATAAAACCTGTGAATAAATCCTTTAGAAGCATCGGATATTTCACTAGGAATGGTTAACTAAGAGTCCTAAAAAAACTCATTTTAAGAAATATAGTCAAGTAATGTTTTCTTAAGACTTAGTAACCACTAACTAGTGTCTGTCCAATACAGCACATTGGGGATTTGGCCAACATGGCAATAACAGTGCATCATCATGAAATAAGAGTAAACAAAACAAACGTCCAGTGATTGACTTACTAATATAAATATATATTCTATCATAGGAGTCGGAGTGTCGAGGTCAATGCTTCCTCTTGAGTTAGGGACACACGGGGTCCATGTTGGGAAACACTGCCAAACTATTCAAACTATAGAACTGTTATAACTATAAAACAAGGGATCAGTGCAAATATACAGCCCATCATCCACTGAAACATCTCCTTCCTTCCTTCCTTTACCCTGAGGCGGGAATATGCCTGAGCTCTGGCTTACATCATCATCTGGGGAGTGCAATCGTGGTATTATGTCATCAGCATTTACTACAACGAACAAAGGAGGGGTATGGATGAAACAGTGAGGAGGTGGAACTTGGGGGCTCAGGCACGAGCAGAGGCGGGACCTGCTGGCTTGGGAGAGTCATGGGGGGCGGAGCTTTCAGCCTCGGAGGTGCTGGATTCGTCGTCGTCGTCCGTCTGCTCGGCGCTGTGATAGAGCATGAAGGCCTGGGTCTTGTGGGTGATGGTGATGGTGCACGGGCCCTGGGCCCACGGCTCTCCGTCCACCTGCATGGGCATCCGGGACGTCTTCAGCACCAGCTACAGAGAGATACAAAGGGAGAGGTGGTAATAGAGATCGGCATAAGAAAAGCGAAGGAGGAAAGAGAAGAGAAGGTAAAAAAAAAAATTTAAAAACTGGAAGAGCTGAACAGCGATGAACAGAGTAAAAACATTTAAAGTACATTGACATTTACTGAACTAACCTAACTTTTAAAAGACAAAAACTAGCAAATGACCCAGTTACTTATAAAAGATAGCTGAATAAATACAGTACCCGTTTGAATGGCTATGGTCAAAATGACAGAACCAGGAAGGAAGCACAGAATACACAAATGTGTCAGGTACACCACTGCTGTCCTCTCACACTGTGGAGATAAACAGCAAGTGGTGGTGATGGTGCTGTAACCTCACCCTGACTGTGTGGGCCTGGCCCAGCCGCACCGGGTTGGCCATCTTGACTTGGATCTGAGCACAGTGGAAGGAGCCAAACACACCAACCACCTCGAGCAGCCCGTCATCCAGCCTGGGGTAGAGGACAGGAGGGGGGATCACTTAGAAAACGACACCGTCGAAAAGCGTTATAGAGCATTCATAAAGACTTCATAAGGCCTAGATATATGCTTCACAAATCACAACATCAGCTTATGAATGATTTCTGAAGCATCTCTAAAAGGTCTTAATATAGAGTATATGAAGGCTTCACAAAAAAGGACAATGTGATCTTGAGTTACGCTACGGTCCTTCTGTAGCTCAGTTGGTAGAGCATGGCGCTTGTAACGCCAGGGTAGTGGGTTCGATTCCCGGGACCACCCATACGTAGAATATGGGATAAAAGAGTCTACTAAATGGCATATATTATATTATATATTATTTCAGTGATAATACACAAACAACTTTTCAATGGACATCGTCCGTCTGATGGTAAGGGTTTTCGAAGCCTTGATTGTCTCCATTTCTGTCTTGTCTAAAGTCCTGTGTGAGCCAGTGGTGCTCACCGCGTAGGGGGGTAGGGCTCGTCCCCCATGCCCTCCCACAGACGACAGCCTCCGCCCCAGTAGCCGATGTTACACACGATGATGCCCTCCAGACTGGGCAGGGCCACTCTCTCTCCATCCAACTCCAACTGTGGGAGCGCACACACAATATTACTAAATTATATGAGTATCCGCTAGTTCAAGGAGGCATCCAAAGATTATACAACGCACAAAGAATGCTCGAGTTCATTCGAAGTTTGTGACATTTGCCAAGGCAACGGAACATTCTATTAAATTCTTCGAGGCATAGAGGTGAAAGACTGCACAATAGACATGAGTCGTTCCATGAGTCCACTGTGTGTGTCTGCCTGTGTGTTGTTCGTGTGTGTCTGCCTGTGTGTTGTTTGTGTGCGTCTTTGTGCACACCTTACCTCAATCCTCTTATCCAGGTCTTTGCATTCTTGAACTAAGCAATCTTTAGTGCCATACATGAAATATACAGCCTAGAAGGAAAGGCAACAGAGTGACTGTTAAAAAGGGGAAAGTAATATGGACAAAGGACACGCGTTATCAAAAGCAGGTCATGTTCAAATATTTATTACATTTTCACCCAAATAACCACTCCTAGACTATTCTGAATCAGCCATTTATAGAACAACTAACCACACAATTAATATTCAGTAAGTAAAAGCATTTCCAAATGCATTTGACTAAGAGAGAAAAGTAGCATTAAAGAATTCTTTCCAAATTGATGTGTCGACCATTACACTCAAGCAACCACCCTGGAAATGTCCTCTCACACTGTATGTAAATTCAACCATGTGAAGACATTTGCATATGTTTGTGAATATTTTTCAGATGCGTCTTTGGCCCACTGACCTTGTTGATGATGCGGCTGGAGAAGAAGGAGGGGGTCTTCTCACGGTGAGTGTGGAAGTTGAGCGCCATCAGGGCATCCGGGCCCACTGAGAAATAGTTATTCATGGACAGGACCTGATGAGAAAAGCACACACGAGTTAGGAGGTCCTTTAGTGAGCAAATCAAGAGTATAAACAGAGAATAAATCAATCACATAGGCTATTCCAGTAAGCAGGATTATTAAGTTAACCAGCTGACGTTGATATACAACCATATAACTTGTTTTTCTGGTTCATTAAAAACACTGAATATGTATATTGGTTGTTGTTTGTCAAGTCAATTATACCTCGTCAATTTTAAGTCCTTTTTGGACAGTTAGCTGGCTTACTCATTGATACAGCATTCTGGAACAGCCCCATGATTGCAATGGATCACTTGGTTGCAGCATGGTTCTGGCAGTGGCAACACCAGAGTTACAGGTGTGACTCCTGTATGGGCCACACACTGAATACAGTACGTGTTGCTGAATTATATCAAAATGCAGGGCAAATGGACAAGATCAAAAGAGGCTAACTAGAGAGGGTGAAATGCAACTCACCTTTGGCTTACGAAAGTAGAGCCCCTTTGAGGCTACCTGAACTTTCCACCTGTCAGGACATGTGGAGATAGAAATGTCATACTGGATCATTTACAACCATGCTACAACACAAATGGAACTAGGGATATTGAGCTTTGCAGCATAAGCACAGAAGGCTACGTTACATGAGCTTTGTAGCATTAGCACAAGAGGCTATATGACTTGAGCTTCGTAGCATTAGCACAGCAGGCTACATGACTTGAGCTTCGAAGCATTAGCACAGCAGGCTACATGACTTGAGCTTCGTAGCATTAGCACAGCAGGCTACATGACTTGAGCTTCGTAGCATTAGCACAGCAGGCTACATTGCTTCCTCTGGCTCTCCACTGACCTGTCCATCTTGACCACCTCTGCTTCGAGGACGTTCCGGAGCACCTGCTCCACAGGGATCTCCCCGGCGTAGCCCGACCCCCAGCCCAGGGAGTTGGACAGGTCGTTCCCTGTACCCAGGGGCAGGATCATCACCCTGGGGATGAACTGATCTTGGCCCTGGAGACCAATACACACATGTGAAACAGACATCATGGTGCTGCTAACATATCTTCCTCCGCTGTCCCTGTTCCCATACCGGGATCAAACCAGTGATCCTATTTCGCCTCTATGGCCTATTTATTGCCTTACCTCCCTACATTTGCACACGCTGTACATAGATGTTTCTATTGTGTTATTGACTATAGGTTTGTATATGTGTAACTCTGTTGTTTTTGTCACACTGCTTGGCTTTATCTTGGCCAGGCTTCAGTTGTAAATGAAAACTTGTTCTCAACTGGCCTACCAGGTTAAATAAAGGTAAATAAAAATGTTCATAAACACACGTGACCGCCCTCCTTCACAACGTACCAACCGTTTGAGCTATCAAAAAATATCTAAGGTGATAGCTCCATCGGAAACATCTCAAGCTCGCTGAAAATGTTAAAACAGGAACGCCATCTATAGACGTCTTATTCAATAATAACCAACAACAACAGTAGGTTCAGCAACGTTAGTTGCAACAGCAGTTAGGACAGTCTGGCATAGACCTGCACGACTCTCATCTGCTCCTGCCACTGTCATGTTACACAAACACAGCTTTACCTTGAGCTTCATGGTGTCGATGGCATCCAGCACCCAACCCACGGTTCCGTCCCCCCCACACACCAGCACCCTAACACTGCCTGGAGGCAGCAGGGTGCACAGCTGCAGAGCCTTGGAGGGAGGCAGCTCCGACAGGTCAAACACCTGAGAGAGGAGGGGAGGAGAAAGGAAAGGAGAGAGGAAAGGAGAGGAGGAGACGAGTAGAGGAGAGAGGAAAGTAGACGAGAGAGGGAAGGAGAGGAGGAGGGGATAGCAGACAGAAAATGTATGATATGGGAGGAAACAAAGTGGAAAAGGTGGACGGGAGGGGAGGGAGATGTTTATGTATCCCACCATCACCGAGCCACCTCCACAATCACTTTAACTCAAAAGATTGCCTACTGTGCACCAGTTCAATTTGACCTACACATCTTAATAATTCCATACTATGCTCCTACAGGATGCTACACAGAGGACTGACTGACCTGGACAGGGTTGAGGATGGTGCGGAACTCTCCAAGCAGAGCCTCCCCCATGTTGTTCCCACTGCGAGTGTTGGCTAGGACCAGCACTGGAGTCCAGCTGCTCCCACAGGCAGACGCCAGCTAGACACACAGGTAAATTTGTTTAATTGAACCTTTATTTAACTAGGCAAGTCAGTTAAGAACAAATTCTGACTGACTCAAGAGGGACTGGTAGTCGCTAGTAATGCAACCACACAATCGGTCCCAAACCACCATTTGGGCCACCATAACCCCAGACACCGACCCCTCCCTGGGTGTGACCTCTGACCTTGCTGTACTCATCGGGATGCCTGCGGCGGAGCTTGTTGACGTGGTGGAGGTAGTGAGGGGGGATGATGAGGCTGCGGAACTCGCCCAGCTCACAGCGCTCCCCGTCCGACAGGCTGGCCTTGCAGTCATCGTGCACCATTGTCTGACACCACACACACCTGCCAAGGAACAAACACACACCCATCAGTGGATCAAGCGCAATTTCTGTGGCGCTCACTGTAATGTCAAGGCAAAAGGTGGACAGAGAGCTGGTTAAGAATTGTACACATGAAAGGAAAAGGACATGATATTAATTCCTGTCAATTTGTAAATAAAGCAATTTCAGCTTCCCCATGATTGAAACATTACAAAATAACACCCCCCGTCTTTCATGCCAAAACCAGACAAATGTTAACGCCTTCGCATCCTGCTGGGCTTCACTTTGATTAATGTGGCAGACATTAATTCACACACAAACGACAGCCTAGAAGCAAAATAATATTACCTGAAGTCACACAGCTTCGGTTGGTTCCCACATTGCTCCTTGCAGACCACACAGACACTGCAGAGAGGGACGTTTCCCCGGACCCAGCGGTGCTCTAGTGTCCCATCCGCTTGGGACGGAGCCATAATCTCTTTGCAAACAAGGCTCCGGTCGGCCCGACGCAGGCATGTCTCGTCGGCGCACACTCCGCAGCAGTCGCAGAATGCCCCTTGTAGAATGTGTTGTTGGCATACACAGCAGTAGGTGGGCTTGTTGAACAGGTCGGTGCAGTGCCAGCCGTGCTTGCTCTTGCGGAAGAAGTCTTTCATGTGTATTTTCCGTTTGGAGCGCTGGACACTGCACCACAATGTAATGATCACGGGCACTACGACAGCGAGAGTGGTCCAAAACAGGAGTGTCCACTCTTCCCGTGACGATTGTTCACGGTTTCCCTCGTCCCCCTCCATTGACATCCGAAGAAGAGTGGTTGGTATTAACGTGAATAAACTAATCAAATCAGAATTCATATAAACATTGTGCGCAAAGCGCGCGCATCATGGTGTCCATGCAATAGCTACGAGAAAATGACAACCTTCTCGTGTAGCGAAATAACGCACAAAACAAGGCTCGAGCGAGATTGTAAACAATGACTGCCGTGATTTTTTGTGTGTGCAAAAGACGTAGCTGGACGACGACCACCAACATTTGAATCATTAGCTTACTGTTGGTGTTATCAGAAGCTATGCTAGATATTGTTACTGGGCACCTGATGTGCTCCTCACCTCTCCAGCAATGACTACATTAAAAGCTAGTAATCAATCGTCTGTAAAAAAATAAAAATAAAAGTTTTTAAAAACATCGAAACGCATGCACAAGCATTTATAATATTAAAGGTTGCATTGAAGTGACAGCTTCATTACTATATCAATAACACGACTTAACAATAGATTCGTCGATAAAACATATGTCCAATCGCAAACAGTTGCCTTCCCACCTAATGGCAGTGTTCAAGCGCGTCAAAACCGTGTTGTATCATGGGTACATTTTGACTGACTGATCTGCAAATAATATTGAGCAGTGATTTACATAGAGATAGATATAGGACTCATCTTTGTATCTGTGCAATTATAGCGTCTGTAACAACATGGGTAGCGCCATTGAGGCGATCTCCATTTTTAAGTAATCCATTTTCTTCTTCCCGATTGGCTGATCCCTCCCGATGACCCGGTTGGACAAAACTCCAAAAGGGTCACTAGGAGGGATAAGTCAATTAAGTCCCACCCACTTGACCACATTAAAATGGTGGAAGCCCTCAAATGGCGCTGCCCATGCTAATAGCTCTTTGGCCACTAGAGGCCTCTATCATTCTCTATGGTTATTTATGATGCAATGTGATTTGTAAATCAATTAGTTTCGAGTCGTCTTTAAAGCGGCCTGCAATGTCGAACGCGCCGATTATTAATAGTGTCGTCCGTTTTAATTGGCCAATATGCTAACGTATACCATGACGTAAGTTTTTACGTAGTGCTCAGCTGACTCTGGCAACTGAATAACATATCATATATTGTTGAGGGGAAAGATTTAGAGCTGATTTTTTTATTTTATTTTGAGCTTTTCGTTCAGTATATTAAAATAGTATCACTAACATTTGCCTTAAAGGCATCAAGACACATCTACATAACATATTTATATTATAAACGCAGACAGAGCTTCACATTCACTGATAGGCCTATTAGGATGTCATTTCTTAAATCTTATATTTAGGAAAAGCAGACACGTTATTTGTGCATTTATACATGATGATAGAAAGAAGTTGAACAATAACTTTATTACATTACATTTGGCTGGAATGAATGTTTAAAACTAGGTAAACTGTCAAAAAATCTTGCAATCCAAACAGCGATAAGGCCAAAACACTATTTTCACGGCACTTCGATACTGATGCAGGTTTGCAGGTTCATTTACGAAGGAAGTTATGATACTGAGGTTAAGGTTTGGATAGGGTTATGGTTAGCGAAAATGCTATCCTAACCTGCTACGGAAATCACTTTGTATTGAATTTCCGTAAAAACAAAAGTGTGGCCCAAGGCCGATAAGGCACATGGCCTAGTTTACGGGAATCCAAGGACAAAACAGACAAAACAGCCTTTAAAAATCCCTGCCTTGCGAAAAACACATCCATTAATCCTTGACAAATTATCTCTGTATAAAATGAGTTTTGCGCGCCATCTAGTGGATAGAATCAGCTTTGCAAATTTGAAATCTTTACGCAAAAACTGCAACTGGATACAGATGTAATTCATGCTTGAAGAATAATCTATTTGAGTACGGTATCAAAGTTCAAACTGATGAAAAACAAGTACATTGCATGCTATAATCAACACCAAATAAATATACAAATAAATAAATGTCTCATGCCAGAACAGCAGGCACAGTGACACCCAACAGATGTTTTCACAGTTATGTGACCCAGTTTTGTAATATTTGGATTGGGGAGGTGATCGGTGACGTAGAGGAGAATTTACCCCCTCATCTTCTACGGACTGGGGTCTCAGTGCAGAAGTAGCAGGGCAGGTGAGCTGAGACCAAGATGAAGAAGTTTGTGGCATTTTCCCTCTGTCTGGTCCTCTTGACCATCTACACAGCAGGTAGGCTCATTTTGAAGAGGTCAATTGCCTTTAGAAAAATGTATTAATTAACCTTTTGGTGGCTTGTGAGTCTTTTAGATGTCTCTAATAAAAGTTTATTTTTGCATTTTTTTCTCAATTTTAATTCAATAGAAATGTTGTTTTAAGAAAATATGAATATTCAGTTGTTATGTAGTAATTAATGCTGTAATTTATTTGCTCAAATAATTACATGCATAAGTTTTGGTGCAATTCAATCATGCACAGAAAAGCAAATATTGTGTTGTGTCATTGTAACTAGTAAATATTAAACTAAATTTCTAAAACTAACATTTCTGTTGTATGAAGATATTGCATGAAAATATGAAAATAAGCTAAACACATAATTTCTCATGTAAAACCGAACAAATATGACATAATTGTTTTAACTGCAGGCACATAGCTCATTTAAATACTGCATTGTATTACAATATCATGTACTTCCATTTTGAAGCTCTTATCAATGCAGTTTCAAAATCATTGCAAAAAGCCTGCATGAGCCCTGGGTGGTGCTTTGCCACGTTGCTGTGTGTGCCTGGCGCTGTTGACAGAGCCAGCCAGGTTCATTTTAATACCCCCTCGCAGGTTGGCCTTTGGGGGTCACGTGCTCCATGGGCTGGCCTGGCTCTCTGGAGAGTGGGGGAAATGAATGGGTACTTTGTTGCTCCACCAAAAAACAGCCTCCTAATGATATTCTGCTGCTGCTGGGGGACAGACAGAGACAGACCTCTATGAGACTAGGGGCTGCATCTCAAATGGCACCCTATTCTCTATATAGTGCACTACTTTTGACCAGGGCCCAGTGCACTATATAGGGAATAGGGTGCCATTTGGGATGTAGAACAGGGGCTGTTGATCTGCATCCTCAGCCTGGTACATTAGAGAGTACACGGCTCGACATGTACTATCCAAACAAACAGCAGCTTCTCCCCTATATCCTGCACATGCTGGGTGTGTGATGAGGGGGTTGTTGTTGACTGTGTCGAAATCTAATGCAAGTTTTTCTTCACATTTAATGGCTGCAACTGAAATGGCAAGTCTGGAAATGTAGGTTAATGTTGTGTTTTGAGTTATAAAAGTCAAGAGCAACCAGATAGATACAGGAGGAAAGAGTGGGTGACAAATAATGACTGATTTCAGGAAAATGACAAGAATAATATTTTGGGTATATTGTGCACAAAGTACCCTATGTCACTGATGGTTGCAATATTTATGTTTGAGATAGAAGGAGCCAAATGAAGGTTGACATTCATTGTCATGAATCTTGCCCTGGAGGCAGAACTGAGCAATTTTCTGCTAGATGGGCCAAAGTCAAAATTGGCTTTAAAGTTAGGGTTAGCGGTGTGGTTACATTTTTTGGTACCCTTCCCCAGATCTGTGCCTCGACACAATCCTGTCTCGGAGCTCTAGGGACAATTCCTTCGACCTCATGGCTTGGTTTTTGCTCTGACAACTGTGAGACATTATATAGAGAAACATTTCTAAAAAGGTGTTTTTGCTTTGTAATTATGTGGTATGGTGTGTAGATTGCTGTGGACATAAACATTTGATCAGCTTTAGAAGAAGGCTGTAACGTAACAGAATGTGGAAAAAGTCAAGGGGTCTGAAAACTTTCTGAATGCACTGCATCAGTACATACACACAATATCTAGGTCTAATAAATAGTGCAGTGCAAATTACAATAAAATATATATAAAATGACTGTGTCGATTCACAGTTCCCTTTGTGTCCTTGTATCTGTTTTTTGAAACTAGTTTATTGCTAGCTTGAGTTGCCTGGGGTGGCAGAGAGTTCCACGTAGCCATGGCTCTCTTTAATACTGTGTGTTTCCCAGCCTCTGTTCTAGACCTGGGGACTGTGAAGAGACCTCTGGTTGCATGACTTGTGTTGTACCAATGGGTGTTCGAACTGTGTGCCAACTGCTTGAACAGACAGTTCAGTACCTCCAACACATCAATATCTCGCACAAAGACCAATAGTGATGCAGTCAATCTCTCCTCAACTTTGACCCAGGAGAGACTGACATGCATGATACTGACACATTCCCTCCATGTACATCGAAGTGCGATACGTGCTGCTTTGTACTGGACCAACTGCAATTTACCTTTGTCCTTCTTTGCCGCACATGACCACACAGGTGGGCAGTAGTCCAGGTGAAACTACACATGACCACACAGGTGGGCAGTAGTCCAGGTGAAACTACACATGACCACACAGGTGGGCAGTAGTCCAGGTGAAACATGACCATACATTAGAATGACCACACAGCAGGTGGGCATTAGTCCAGGTGAAACTACACATGACCACACAGGTGGGCAGTAGTCCAGGTGAAACTACACATGACCACAAGGTGGGCAGTAGTCCAGGTGAAATATTATGACCACACAGGTGGGCAGTAGTCCAGGTGAAACTATTATTATGACCACACAGGTGGGCAGTAGTCCAGGTGAAACTACACATGACCACACAGGTGGGCAGTAGTCCAGGTGAAACTACATGACCACACAGGTGGGCATTAGTCCAGGTGAAACACAGACCACACAGCTGGGCATTAGTCCAGTGAAACTACAGACCACACAGCTGGGCATTAAGGTGAAACTACACATGACCACACAGCTGGGCATTAGTCCAGGTGAAACTACACATGACCAGGTGAAACTACACATGACCACACAGCTGGGCATGACCACACAGGTGGGCATTAGTCCAGTGAAACCAGACCACACAGCTGGGCAAAGGTGAAACTACACATGACCACACAGGTGAGCAGTAGTCCAGGTGAAACTACACATGACCACACAGGTGGGCAGTAGTCCAGGTGAAACTACACATGACCACACAGGTGGGCAGTAGTCCAGGTGAAACTACACATGACCACACAGGTGGGCAGTAGTCCAGGTGAAACTACACATGACCACACAGCTGGGCATTAGTCCAGGTGAAACTACACATGACCACACAGCTGGGCATTAGTCCAGGTGAAACTACACATGACCACACAGCTGGGCAGTAGTCCAGGTGAAACTACACATGACCACACAGGTGGGCAGTAGTCCAGGTGAAACTACACATGACCACACAGCTGGGCATTAGTCCAGGTGAAACTACACATGACCACACAGCTGGGCAGTAGTCCAGGTGAAACTACACATGACCACACAGCTGGGCAGTAGTCCAGGTTCGACAAAAATATGACTTTGTAAGACTTTGTGGCTCTGCCGGCTAGTGACCACTTTGCAGAGCTGCCTCCAGGGCAAAAGGTATGACAATAAATGCCAACCTGCGTAGGCAAACAGCGATGTTGCACAGTCAGCTCTTTGAAAACGAAGGGATATGGATGTCTTGAAATGCTTTCTCTCTCTCTATCGCCAGATGCAAACCCAATCATCAAGGAGAGCTATGCTAAGCAACTTCTGCGGACCAAGAGGCAGAAGCCTGGCCACCCCGATGAGCCAATGAGGGTAAAGTTCAAAGTGGAAAGGGCACAATTAGAAACCTGCAGCGGTGTGCTCATCCTTCTAAGAATCCATAAAAAAAATGTTCACTTAACGGTTACCCTGTAATATCTTCTGTTTTGATATGATAATGAGAGCTGCTTATGGCTTGATAAATGAATGGCATTCTCTCTCTCTCTCTCTCTCTCTCTCCCTCTCTCTCTTTCTCTCTCTCTCTCTGTATCACCCTGTACAGGAGCACTTGCTCCACATGCAGGTTCTGGATCAGAGGGCCCAGGAGACCAACCTGGAACACTGGCTGAACCCCCACTGCTACCCCCGCTGTGACAGGAACTACGGACACCCTGTCTAAACCCCAGTGACCTCGCCTTGACTCCTCACAGCCCAGGTCCCTGTCTGTCCGACAGAACCATAAAACATGCCTGCTTGGGTCCCCTGAGTCATGTTCAGTAGGGAACAGAGTAGCAAAATGCTGTGTACCAAAAAAAGTACTAGAAAGTACATAATATCACTACGTTTCGGACAATATTCTGTTTCCTGCCTATTGAACACAATGTACAGTACCCATAATTAGCCTATAGGATGAAGTTGCCTTCTGACGCTGATCAGTTTTGTACTTCCCTCCTGATTGGTTATAGTTAGAATTGGGGTAGGGTAAACTGATTCCAGATACATTATTTTTTTTTGTCTACAGGAGAGCAACTTTTTTTCTGTGTGGCGGAGGGCGCTGACGGCAAGAATGATGTCGACAACTGTGATGACGACAATGATGATGATGACTATGATAATGATATGAGGGTGAAGCTCAGAGTGTAACTCTATCACATGCATTTCATGATGAAGCCTCAGCATGGAACATTAGTGGCCATCAATAGAGATGTCCACAGCTTATTCCAGCAACATTAGCGTATAGGAAACGTATTAAATGATGTTAACATCATAGAGGATACATAATCAGTTTATATGTTGATACAGTTATGAGAAATTATACATTGTATTATGTAAAACAATGTTTAAAAAACAATAATTGAATAAATAATCTAATCAAATTGTTTAAAATGCTGGAATCTTGGTGTGTTCTTCTTCTGGTTTTGAAGTAGGACTTTAGTTGGACTTTAGAGAAAATAAAAACTAAGAAAGAGGAACTGTGAACTGGTCATGTGAGTTGACCCCGCTGCTGATCCGGGGTTACTATCGTAGTTTACTGATGTTTGGGCAATTTTAGACAGTGCCCTTCTCTCGAGTTCACTGTGTGACTCTGCACTGTGCTGTTACTTTCTCGCGCAGGAGGCTCTACAGAAGAACGGCATGCTATTGACCACAATGAATAACAACTTGTGAAAGGAAAGAGGGGAATTATTTGACACAAAGTATTCAACGCTTTATCGCAGCTAAACTGAATGGCCGGGAGCACTAGGCTAAATCCTACGCAGTTCTGGACGTGTGAAGGGAGTAAATATATCCAGACAATAACAAATCCAGTTATTCTCCGAAGTGAATGTCGTACAAATAATTTTTAACATTGCGTAATATATCAATAAACTGATAATATATATGTCCGTATACGACTGAACCGGCACACATTTTACACGCAATTTAAGAAATGTGCTATTGATGTTTGTGCTGATTGATTGCCAAAAATATCGAACAATTATTAATGCATTTGGTCAAATTTGTTAGGAACTTTTATTTTATTGTATTATATCCCCATGATTCAATGACAACATCTAACCCCCGACGTGTGTTTCACCTGGAGAAATTGCACTGTAGCCTATCAGTAGTCAGATTGTTCAATTTATATCTGCATCATTGAATGATTCTGCAAAACGAATGCACCCATAGGCGTACAAATAGGCCACTAGAACCAACCAAGTAAAAAAAAACAAGAGTAAGCACGCAACAATCATGCAAATTGATCATAACATTTAAGCCATCGCCTATACTGAAATGACCAGTCTTTTGTCAGGCAGATGCATTCCTGTCAGACATAAGTGTAATAGCAGGTTATAACACATGATATATTTCATAGGCAATCTATTATAGTTCTGATGACATGTTTGGTAACCCAGGCCTACCTAACTTGTGACCCCGCATAACCAGCGTGTCCATTCCGCAGATACCGATGGGCGCTGGATTGCATTGGTTTATGATTTGAGAAAATTTGAAGGCCAATATCATTTTGCAAAAGTACAATTAAATTCTTCCTGTAGGTCCAATGTCAACCACTTAAAATAATTGTAGGCTGCGATTTTTTCTGTGAAGAGCTTTCAGGACCTCTGAGGACAGCACAATTACATTTAAATAGAATTCAATAAAACAACTCTTATTAAAATGCTTTGTCAGCTGTCTCTGTGTCCCAACTACCCTATTATTTTAGAAATCTTTGTCATTTTAATAGATATAAGACACTGAAGTTAGTAGAGTATTTTTAATGAACGCAGATAGGGCTATAGATTTGAGTTGCGTCCTGATTTGTTTTGAAACTATCTGAATCATTACAAAATATATAAACCAAGGTCTAGGCCTTTGTGGACCTTTGCCAAAACACACTAATAATCTCAATGAAAAATAGGACCTATTTCTCTGCTATAATTGAAACTACCATATTGCTAAGAAAATGTCATTACGCACCACGGCAAAGAATAGGTAAACCTATTCGTTCAGTTGGCTTATAAATCAGAAATATGGTCAACGTTATTCTTTACACTATTTGAAATTAAGACAACGGAAACATGCAAACTAAAGCAACTTTTTAAATCAAAAAATCCCATGTCACCAAAAGATTTCTGAAACCTGAAATTCCATAAAGCACATTTGCAATTATCATCAGTCCTTTTCACAGCCAAGGCAAACCATGAATCTGAAAATCAGAAGGAAGAAATCATGACAACCAGAAACAGACACAATTTCAACAAGTTTACTAGAAAGCACCTCAAAAGCAAACTGTGACATCAGGTTGTGATCATCCTGTTACATTGAAAGCATTTGATTTGTATGTCCAACACAGATGTCAACAGAAAGCCCTTGTGTATAATATGTCAATATAAGTTCTTCGACAAAGACAGCGTCATAAACACCAAGCAGCCTTCCCATTTTATTAACAGGTTATAAAAAATCTGGAAACAAGATCGACATCTGCTCAACTACTGACCTATAGCATTGTAAAGGCTATATAAACTCTTACAGAGGACATGTTGGTCAACAAGACATAGATTTGATACACTTTTTTATTAAACCTTCCAAAAAGTGCTTGATAAACGTTTGAAATGAATAGGGTAAGCTACACCTCAAACTGAAATGGCATGACCTGGAACAAATAGTTCACACTATAATTGGCCTAGGATTTCTCCATATACATTTTTCTCATTGGATATGTGAAATCAAATGACAAATGTGCTGACATTATACCTCTAACATTTAAAAGGTACTAGCTTGACATAAATATAGCCTGTCTGACAACGTATACTGTTAGTTCAAAAGTGGATCGTTGAAAACTACAAGCTGTTTGTAAACAAGTAAATGCTGTACACAAGGCATGCAACTCTTTCAAATAGCCTATGGGTGGTGATTAGCTTCAATGGACTTCCTTTCATTTTGGTCGTTACATTTAATAGACTTCCAACTATATTATATTTATACACATATGCACATACAATCCTGCAATTTGCTTTTATACATTACATAAAAAAATCTGACTGATAAATGACACTATAAAGTCTGGACTTTTCCAAATAATTTGATAGAAGATTGACAGAGAGACAGCTGAAGACAATTAAAATCAGAGCCAATCATCTTTTATCTTTGAAGAATCCTTGATCTGTGCTACTCTCCCGGATAGTCACTGTCAAAAAGTTTGTGGTCACATCAGTCACCAGAACCTTCTCCACGTTGTTCATGCAAGGCTTCCAAGTCACTTCGTCTGTTTGGCCCAGGATCCGTGACACAGGGATTTTGGCTATGAGTGAAGGCTTCCCCCTCTGTGGAAGCTCTTCGCTGGGTTGATGCACATTCTTTTTGGATAGGTGCTTTAGGTGTGGAGGGGATAAGTAATTTGAGGGGCATTCTTTAGTCCTGCAGGCCTGGGAGTCAGAGCCTATTCTGTGTGAGTGCAACAAGCCCCTGTCTGGGCCGTAGTGCTGCTGTGTGCTCCCACTAGCCACGGGCCTCATCTGCTTGTGGGGATAACCACCCAGCTCCACCTGGTGCCTGTGGGCTAGTTTAATCCCCCTCATCTCAGACCCCCTCTCTTCACCATCAGACAGGCCCAGCTTGGCCAGTTTGAGTGGGCCGTATGTCGCCTGCTCCTCTGCCCTCCTCTTGTGGGGCTCTGTGGCGGCAGAAGTAGCATTGAAGGGATTGTCCTTAAATCGCAGCTTGGGTTTGGGCCCTCTCTTCTTGGGGACAATCACAAAGCCATCGGGGCCTGGGGGCCTCTGGAGGACTGGTTGACGGTGCTCTCGGACTGGTTCTGGGGGCCTGACCCGCACACTCTCGCCCCTGTTGACGGTGCTGGGTGGAAAGATGGTGGGGACCACGGCCCTCAGCCCCTCTCGGGCTCTGGGGGTGATGACAGGCTCTGGGGTCGGGTAGGTGACGCGTATCCCCCGGACCGCATCGCTCCTGAACTCGTATGATTTGGCTTTAGCTTTAGCTTGAGCCTAAATGGGGAAGGAAACCAGAGAATAACCACTTCTGAATTGGGGAAAATCTTAACAACAAAGACGGAAAATTGAAAGTAGGCTACTGCCGATGGCAATATGGGCAATGTTTTTCCACTGCTCCCATTTCAGTGGGTATAATGTTCTCTTTCATAAGGACAGATTTAAAATGCCAGTTGAGGATACTCTTTATTTGTCATTATAGATATATAATATGAGTATGCCAGCAGCTTTATAATGGCTTAATAAATAATGTGCACTTGCAATTAGCAAAACAATGTTATAACAAAGAGTATAATTGTAACAATACATGTATACAATTATATATGAAGACATTTACAGGCTACACCAGTTTGTTAGCATTTTTACATTTTCACAATAGTTACTTGTTATATATGTCTTTTCAGCTCAGTTTGAAAACATCTATTTACAGGCCTGGGAGAGAGCCTGCACTCTAAATAAGACGCTGGTATTAAGCAATTTTCATAGTCGGCTCTGGTGCATTCGTTTGATGACGTCTTCAGAGTTTAAGATTTCATTCAAAACCAATCTCATGCAAACGTTTGGTATTAGCTATAACGATTGCTTTACTCATTATTACACGTCAAAACGTAATAACTTTCAACCGTGCCGAATAATCGATGCACGCCTGAATAGATGAACCCTCGCATTTATAAGCACATTTTATGTGCCACACCTGTAGGCCTATATTGAGTTCATTTCGAAATATAAACAATTATAACCTGGCATGTTTATTGATCAATTTGGCTACCTGTCAATCCAAAACAATTGACCATGATTCGGTTCAATTAGGGTAAAACAAATTGAGGTCTATTAGCACCAGCTTAACAAACTAATTTCCCTAAATACACATTCACACCTACACAAATACACATCCAGCACTAAATATGATTTTGCCTTAATACCAGTACACAAAAGGTGATTCTCATGGGAAAACATGACATCCGTCGGGATCCTTCAAACTCGCACATTCACGTGTCAGTGCAAAAACAGCTATTTATGAATTAACCAGATGAAGATCCAGTGGATACATAGTGGGTGGAGACTGGTATGTTTACATGCCACATGCTAGAAATCGTGTCCAACCATGCAGCCATAAATTCAGTAGATTTCATTGCGTGTTGGATGGATTATTTTCAACAATGCATGCATATCAACATAGCTACCTTTAGCAGGAATGTCTTCGGTTTCGGGCCTCTCTTTTTGGGCCCAAAGAGTTCCCTTTCGCGCTCCCTGAAACAGCAAGACACCCATTTTGAGTATCAAGAGAGCGAAGTGCAATAGGCGACTTGCGTGACGGATGCATTTTATTTTGCTGTGCTGCTAACATTGCATGCAATGAATGTACAACATGAACAGGCCCATATCCATTCAATTTACCTCTCTTCGAAAGCGACGAAGAGGCGGGAGTCCAAGATATTTTCCTCCGGTTCCCAAGTGCTAAATCTATGGAGAAAATACAATTGACAGGGGTTAGTTTTCCACCACATTGGGAAAGCAAGCATAGATACGGGCTAACGTTAGCTAGCTTGCTAACACTGCAAGCGTGCTGCGCTGACTTTGTCACTAGCATATGCCACCTAGCTAGCAAGCGAACACTACAGCTAGCAGCCAGCAACATCCATGTAGAAGCAAGGTTCTCTAGCATTAAATTCAACGCAACTTACTTCGGTGACCAGCCCTTCCATTTCACAAGGTATTCCATTCGGCCCTGCGTGTCATCAGAAATATAAAAAAGAACGCTTCGTTAGGGAACAGCAGTGGCGCGTCAAATTAGATTATGCAAGTTAGGAAAATGTGTTTCACATACTCTCCTTATTCGGCGTTTGATGATAGATTCGGCTGCGAAAACCCGTTCCCCAACTGCAGACAGCTCCATGTTTACTTCAATCCAGCTACCGTTAACTAAAGCTTGGTGGTGAACGCTAGATATTTTTCTCCGCTGTCTCTGAGTGAATTCCAGACATCCCATAATACTCCTGCACAGAAAAGACGTCATCAAAGAAATCATGCGTTGCCTAGGAACCGCAGTCGGTGGAACCATTTAGAGAAAGCCCATTGGGTTAGCCGTTGCTACGTGCCCGCGGTTGCTAGGTGAGAAGGAGGAGCGTCCACTTCTGAAAATTCTTGAGGGGAAAATGGTGGCTTTAGCGCGGTGGATCAATTACTCGGATTATTCGGTCTTTAAAAACATATGTCGCCAGATATTAAACGCAGAACATGTGCAGAATGAAAAGAAATGAACAATGGGAGCAACGTTCCTCAAATGTAATACGCCAAAGAGGTGAAGGAAAGCAGATTGGATGTGTGCACATTTCAGTTATCAGCTGATCTGTCATACAATATTTCAGTATTAAAGTGCTCTTAACCAATAGCCCACAGTAATGTAGGCTAATTGTATGAGGAGACTAGGAGACAATATAGGCCTAAAGGAAATGTCCTATGTCTAAATAGAACATAGGCTATAGATCACATTCATGTGCAATAGTTTATCCTAGTTCTCTTGATCCCTACAGCGTCATCTACGCTCGTTTATTCCATGTGTAACTCTGTGTTGTTGTTTGTGTCGCACTGCTTTGCTTTCTCTTGGCCAGGTCGCAGTTGTAAATTAGAATTTGTTCTCAACTAGCTGACCTGGTTAAATAAAGGTGAAATAAATAAAAAATGGCGTTTTAGTTTTGTATTTATTTCTCTTTAAATAAATGGTGTCAATTATAGTCTCCATTCAGCAGGCTATTCGTTTAAACCTAAACTACAGTTTCCATACAGGTTTGACTTCATTCAACGAACATAGTCGAAGATGTCTAAATGTGGGGATCAGAGAACACATTGCACAGTTAGCCTAGTCATAAGTATGTACCTAATTTATAGCCTTTAAAGTGTTTGACGAGGCGATTGCCATCCAATTATTTAGGTAGGATCTCAAATCAAATGAATTAACCTGAACATAAACTTTAGACTAATCGGAAAATAATGTGATTATAGCCTACCAAAAAGATGAGCAAAACAGAAATTGGCCTATTGTTTAAGTTAGTGTAGGTCTATGTAACCTAATTAATTGAGTAGGGCTAGGCTTCATATAGAAGAATAAAAGTTTAGAATAGAGCTTGTAGGCCTATTCATGGGCCTGAATTAATCAACATATTTTCACATTTTCAACACTCAACAAGATATATATTTAGGTCTATAATTTCCACGAATCTGTCACTTAAAACTAACCGTAAAATATTGTCATTTGTGGTCTCTAATCATTCAGTCTCGGAAAATGTGGTCGCTGACTTGAAATAGGTGCTTTAAATAATTAGCTTACTTTCATTACGATCTGCTCAAATAATTAGACACGTGTAATAAATCACGCCATCCTGTTGTTTACACATGCAGCATAAATCAGTCAGCTAGGCCTAATGCGTTTATCCACGTTACAGCAACAACTGAAGGGGTATGTGGAAAATATAGGCCATTTGTAAAAGAAAGAGGTTTGTCCGATCAAAATAGATCAAATAATAATAATAATAATATCATTGTATTTATCATTATTGTTAATTGGATAGGCCTACATATTTATTGTAATTGTTTATTTAATTAATTATTAATACTACTAATAATTATCATATCATAATTATTGTTATTATCTGTATTATCATTACTATGTCAATATTATTTCTCTAAAATAAAATGTATATGGCATTATAGCACAGATTCAAATGAACAGCATACCTGTCGGATCAGAAAAGGTCCATTTCAATCATGTCCCGCGTGTTGAACTATTGTCAAACTTTCTATTCGATTTTTTTTTTGTCAGAGCATTAATTTGTCTGTACATGAATTTGCAATGCATTCAACTAATGGTTTAAATCACAACACCAATTGATTGGCGGCAGGTAGCCTAGCGGTTAGAGGCGAGTAAGCAACCGAAGGGTTACCAGTTAGAATCCCGGGTCTGGCGGGAAGTGAGCAAGCAACCGGAGGGTTGCTGGTAGGCCTATCAAATCCTAGATTCCATTACCTGCTGTTGTGTCCTTGAGCAAGGTACTTAACCCCCCACAACAACAGCTCCCCGGGCGCCCAGTGTAGCAAGTGTGGCAGTCCCCTGCACCTCTCCACAAAACCTGAAGGCCTATATGAAGGGTTTGGGTTAAAAGCAGAAGTCACATGTCGGTTGAACCTTGTTTGCAATTGACCGATAAACTGATCTTCTTAACCTGACAGCTATTTGGCTGATCACACATCTACAAATCATTCGCAAATATATTTAATTGAGCTCTAACAATAAGATAACCATATCCTCTTGAAACTTCATATTAATTCAGACCTCATCGCCAAGTTCCCTTAAAACAAACTCCAAAAGTGCAGATTGATTTCCCAAAACGTTTATACATTATGCCGACATTATGTACTAAATCACACGAACAAAAAGGCATTAATTTAACACAAACATCCTTCCATTTAAGAATATAGGCTTAAATGAATGATAATGTCCTAATTAGTTTGATCTATGCCTATTCATATAAATAAAGCTATATCAGATAGGCTAATCAATCCGATAATATTGCTGTTAAGGCCAACACATGAGTTGAGATGGACGCACAACTATTTGGCAAAAAGTATATTGATTCAAATCTATCTCAGCTGTCGGTCTTTATTAGGGTCAAAGTTTATTTGCACGTGTGAGGAGCGACAAAGTTTTCTACAACTTTGGTATTGGCATTGTCTCATTGCAATACGTTTACATTGTCAAAGCTTGCAAAGATCACGAAAGCCTTCATCTTATACTTCTAGACTACAGGCTTTTACTCTCTGGGACCATTTGGCCGTCGCGAGCAACTAGTTTAGGAGAAAATTCATATAGGCCTATTATAACATTGTTCCCCTGATAGACCCAGACATAATCTATTTCAAATCACAGATCTTGACTAATAAACAATACTTAAATACCCTTTTCCGATTGCTCGACAGGAAGGGAGAGAAGAAGTAGGCCTAACGTATAATTGAACAGCCTAACTGAGATAGCCTAATGGTTGTTTCAGTGTAGCATGCATGTCAATTTAATTCATAGCGGACCACCCTAAAGCTTAGAGACATGCAGGTCCATGCAGCCTGTAACACAAAGCAAATCTCAAACGCTGACTGCATGCCTAAACCACGAAACAGCTTAATTAGACGCCTATAGGTCCATCTTGATCCATTGGAAATGACAATGGGCTAATGGCAATATTGCGCTGACAGGCTGCAATGGATAAGCTGCAATGGATATGGTTGAAACAAAGGACGCTCTCTTTGCCAATCAATGCATATTATTGCATTGTTTGTTATGATATCAATTAGGCCCATGACGGCGTCCATGCAAACACATCAACATATAGTCAATTACAAGCCATTTCCTAGTGTAAATGCTCTCAAAATCCCTGTTGGGATAGAAGCAGTACAGGACAAAGACATGCAGAAAATAGGCGAGACGGGCTATTGAACCGTTCCTCATGTGTCATATGCATTAACATTAGGTTTTCATTTTGTCTCTTTTATTTTCCCACAGGCAAACATGATGCCAGTAATGAATTTTGTGCATCGCTTTACAGGAGGAAAACGGGCTGCTGGACTCCTTTTATGGGGTAAGCATTGGTCTCCGCGCGACTGCAGTGCAGCAGTGATTGCAGCCATATATGGGTGCATGGTCGACCTGTTAGAAGATTATTGGTTCGCTCGTATCTGGGCAACCGCCATTACCCAGTGTTCGGCAAAGCTAAAAAAAAAAAGGAACATCATGCACAAGGGGAAGAACGAATCTTAACACATACTTGCCACAAGCGCGCACGCACGCACACACGCATTCTCTTTCTCTCTCTCTGTCTCTCTCTCTCACACACACACACACACCATCGCACACAGGTATCATGCATTTCAAGTCCTCTTGCGCTTATCAACTATTTTTGTGAGATTTGCATAACAACACAACTTCTTAGCGCTAGTTGTCCAACAGCTCTCACATTTTGCATCGGACATAATTAAAATGCCACCTTTATTTTCGTCCAGTTGGTTATTAAAGGACGACACATCTATAACCAAGACCTTCAAGCTATTTTCATTAGGCCTCTAACCGAGATCACATTGCCTTCCACACAATTGTGCCAACACAAAAGTTCAAGGTTACACTTTTTGTTGATAAAGAGGAGGGATGTGGAATGTGTGCGCAGAGGGAGGGAAAGAGGCATCCGCAACTTCTGTTTGTTTCGATAGAGCTTAATTGTATAAATTACAAGGCCAGTATCTGTGAAAAGAAACAATGGTACAAAATGTCACTGAGTTTAATTTGATTTACAAACAAATGAAATCCACAAGACCCAGCGCGTTACCATGACTAGCATATTCATAATGTCAATCCTTTCCAAACATAATTTAGAACAATATAATTCCCATAGGAACAATTTACAGAGAATGTAATGTATAGGCCTAAATTAAGTAACATTGGTTGCAAAAGAAACAACAACATGTGTGAACATTTTGAGATGACTGAAATAGACTGCCAAAAGTGATCAACGCTCTCGCGGATAGGGGTGTTATAAAATATATCTATATCTCTATGGTTGGAGGCAACAAGAACATAATTTATCTAATAATGTAGTATGATAAAGCAAACGTTCATAGCTTTGTTATATTGCCACATATACAACACTTGACAAAATGGGTTGGGTTTGTTCCGTTGGCAGGCTGGTAACATTTTTTACTTTATAGTCTCCAGACAGTTAGGCTACAGATATTAACCTCGTAACATTAAGCTATCTCGTTTATTTAATTGACATCCGTTTCGGTGTTGTCACATGCGCCCATTTTAAAACCTCGATAAAAAAATAAGATGGATAGACTAAAAGAGACAGCCATTTTCTCTCTCGTTCTCCGCGCGTTAAGGTGCAGAAAGCAGTTTTTTTTATTCGGGGGCTCCGCGGCAATGGAATGAAATAAAATGGTCGAGAATAAAGGCTTCTGCACTGCGATTGTGGTTTATCAAGCCGATGGGTTTTTGCGACGCATCATCCCTGAAGTTTCGCAATGAGGCGTAGGGGCTAAGGGCAACTTTTGCTCTCTCGACTGCATCTGCGACGACTCTATTTACAGTCAGTCCGCCATGTTGATGATAATTTAACTTGAATTATTCACACTCTTTACACTGTCCCTAGTTGCGTTTGTAAATCTACTATATAAAAAACTGAATGACAAATAGGGAAAGACAGATGATAAATCGGCCACAGGATGAGCTCATTTGTCATATTTTCCCACATAAATTAGCTTAGCATTGTGGCAAATGCAGGGCATAGCCTATATAGGCTACCATATAAACCAGAATGTCAACATTTGTTTGTCAACACTGGCAAATAAGTAGGGCACACAGAAACATTGGCTTTATAGACAAAACAATTACATTTGAATCATACATGAACAAACAACCAGGAAATACACAGCAACAGCTGATGGATTTATGAATGAGAAAACTTTCAGTGCCATTGTAAAATAACAAACAAATGTCATCGCTCCAATCCAGTATGGAAAATGCTTCTATAATAAATAGATTTCCTGTCAATCTGCAATTTAGCAAATGTGTGTGTGTGTGTGTGTGTGTGTGTGTGTGTGTGTGTGTGTGTGCGCGCGCGCGCGCGCGCAGGTTAGAGAGAGGACATGCTGTACTTCAAACAAATTGGACCAAAAAGTATACCGGACTTTAATCAAACTTTTTTTTAAATAGACCTAAGGACAGGGACCCACGTTTTCCTTTTCGGGAGAAATTAATGTCAAAGGTGCATGCGAAGTAATTGCAGCAATCTCTGCAATTCGGAAAAATTATTAGACTTACAAAACATGCCATAAAACCCGGTTTTGCAGGTCACTTTGTAACTAGATACCCTGCTTTTTACAATTTGTTACCACATTGTCCATGTAACATCAAAAGGTTTCAAAATAATTTATGAGAATGGATTGGCAGGGGAGAAGAGTTGGCATGAGGAGGCAGATCAAGTTGGTTAGTTGAAGACCGAGATATTTGCAACTGTATTATTGTTTCGCCCTATTAATTCCCATTATTGTGGGCAATGACTGATTTACGAAAATTGGGATTTTTTTTCAGGGTCATATAGCCTTCGTAGGCCTACATCTGATCAGCTAAACATTGCGTCACCCCACTTACAAGGTATGAACGATTTGAGCGTAGCCTAAAGATTTAATTGTATCGGTATAGTTTCCAAAGTTAAATTAATTTATGAGGAATTATAGGCGGAGTATAAATGTCTTCCTTCAATAGAAATGGTTCAATGACGCACCATGGTAAATCATCTCGATGGAAATAGGCCTGCAGCCTATAATTATATAGCCATTTTAATACATCAATTATGCCATCCATTGAATGTTGTTTTTGGGATTATTGTGCCAACTTCTGCAAGTAGGCTACAAGCCCGTGGAGCCACCTGATTGCAACAAAACAAATGAATATGCTTGCAAATTAGCCTACATAAGCGACAAAGGCCTCATTGGCTTTACGGGTGTTGATACATAGGCTTTCTTTCTTCAGTTGCATATAGACAAACCGTTTTGTTGGACAGCTTCATACACGTTGTGAATGAAACTATATGCATCCAAGGTGGATTTCATAGGCCTAGGCTAGAAACTCATTTACTCACATGTGAACAACAATCATGGATTATGGGGTTGTACCCTGGAAGAAGGTAGCTGATTAAACTCAACTCCATGGTGAAGGAAGTCTCTGATTAACTCCAGCAACAGAGTTGAGTAGAGACCAGGCTTTGTGGAATTCAGCTCTGACTACTTCGGTTTGCCCAAGGTCAATAGAACACTTTTGCACATTTATAAGATGCTTCCCTTGTACCTATGTTTGTCATCTGTAGTTGCATGCCTTTTTTTGTTTGCTGAAATCCATACTTTTTCAATAAACATTAATCACATACAACCACAGACTTTTTGCTCATTGCTGTTGCTCTAAGATGGGAACTCAGCACAAATGAGCATGTGCCAATTGAATCCCAACAAGGAAACAGTCAGTGGTTGTATTTGATTACTGTTTTAGTAAAAAGTATTGATTTCAGCGTACAAAGAAAGGCATGCAACTACAGATGACAAACATAGGTACAAGGTAAGTGTTTCATAATTTTAAAATGTTAAAGTATTGACCTTGGGTGAATAGGTGGAGTTGGTGGATTTGATCAGAAACAACCTTCACCGTAGAGTTGAGTTTAGTCAGCTTGGAATAACGAATTAGATAAGATACTGTCCTTCAACATTTACTGTATATACACTACCGTTCAAAAGTTTGAGGTCACTTAGAAACGTCCTTGTTTTTGAAAGAAAGAAGCACATTTTTTTGTCCATTAATATAACATCAAATTGATCAGAAATACAGTGTAGACATTGTTCATGTTGTAAATGACTATTGTAGCTGGAAACTGCAATTTTTTTAATGGAATATCTACATTAGGCCTACAGAAGCCCATTATCAGCAACCATCACTCCTGTGTGCCAATGGCACGTTGTGTTAGCTAATCCAAGTTGATCCTTTTAAAAGGCGAATTGATCATTAGAAAACCCTTTTGCAATTATGTTAGCACAGCTGAAAACGGTTATGCTGATTAAAGAAACAAAACTGGCCTTCTTTAGACTAGTTGAGTATCAGCATTTGTGGGTTCGATTACAGGCTCAAAATGGCTAGAAACAAATACTTTCTTGTGAAACTCGTCAGTCTATTCTTGTTCTGAGAAATTAAGGCTATTCCATGTGAAAATTTGCCAAGAAACTGAAGATCTCGTACAACGCTGTGTACTACTTCCTTCACAGAACAGCGCAAACTGCCTCTAACCGGAATAGAAAGATGGGTGGGAGGCCCCGGTGCACAACTGAGCAAGAGGACAAGTACATTAGAGTGTCTAGCTTGAGAAACAGACACCTCACAAGTCCTCAACTGGCAGCTTCATTAAATAGTACCCGCAAAACATCAGTCTCAACATCAACAGTGAAGAGGCGACTCGAGGATGCTGGTCTTCTAGGCAGATTTGCAAAGAAAAAGCCATATCTCAGACTGGTTAATAAAAACATCACGCAATCATGCATACAATAGTCATTTACAACATTAAAAACTTCTTTGGAATTGGTGTCCCTTCCACGGGACGGTTGAGCTGACATAGGCTAATGCGATTAGCATAAGGTTGTAAGTAACAATAATTTTTCCCAGGACATAAACATATCTGATATTGGCAGAAAACTTGAATTCTTGTTAATCTAACTGCTCAGTCTAATTTACAGTAGTTATTACAGTGAAATAATACCATGCTATTGTTTGAGGAGAGTGCACAATTTTGAACATGAAAAGTTATTAATAAACAAATTAGGCACATTTGGGCAGTCTTGATACAAAATTGAACAGAAATGCAATGGTTCATTGGATCAGTCTAAAACTTTGCACATACACTGGTGACATCTAGTGGCCAAAATATAAATTGCAGCTGGGCTGGAATAATACATTATGGCCTTTCTCTTGCATTTCAAAGATGATGGTACAAAAAGTACAAACAGTTGTTTTTTTCTTTGTATTATCTTTAACCAGATCTAATGTGTTATATTCACCTACATTTCTTTCACATTTCCATAAACCTCAAAGTGTTTCCTTTCAAATGGTACCAAGAATATGCATATTCTTGCTTCAGGGCCTGAGCTACAGGCAGTTAGATTTGGGTATGTCATTTTAGGTGAAAATGGAAAAAAGGGACCAATCCTTAAGTGTCTACACTGTATTTCTAATCAATTTGATGTAATTTTAATGGACCAAAAACATGTTTTTCTTTCAAAGACAAGGATATTTCTAATTGACCCCAAACTTTTGAGTCGGCAGTGTATATACTTTAAACTGACCATGGAGGAGATGTCATCTGAAACTAGGAGAGCTTATTGTAAAAGAGCATGAAGTTAGTTTACTGTGATTGTGATTGACCTTAGGCCTATATGCATTTGCCCCAACACCTTTGACACAACTTAAAGCACTATTGTATAATGAGTGTGACCAACACATATGTCTACAGAGTTCTCTAGCCTGCTGCTAACCTTTGTGCATCAAGAAAGAATCTCAATTCAGCAGGCAGGGGCGGCCCTAGGCATAAGCAACACCCCCCATACCTCCCCAATGTTTTGTTTGTTTGGTGAATTAGTCTAGCCATATCTAAACTTGTAGTAACCATGGTTGAATTACTGACCAGGCACGCAGGGCACGTGCCCAGGGGACCTGACCTCCAGGAGGCCCCATTAATATAGTTATTGACAGTGGTGGAAAAAGTACCCAATTGTCATACTTGAGTAAAAGTAAAGATACCTTAATAGAAAATTATTGAAGTAAAAGCAAAAGTCACTCAGTAAAATATTACTTGAGTAAAAGTTTTAAAGTATTTAGTTTGAAACATACTTAAGTATCAAACATACATGTAATTGCTAATAATATACTTTAGTGTCATATTAATTATATTAAGCAAATCAGACGGCATAATTTTCTTGTTTATTTTAATTTACGGATAGCCAGGGCCACACTCCAAACAAAGCATGTGTTTAGTGAGTCCGTCAGATCAGAGGCAGTAGTAGGGATGTTCCCTTGATAAGTGTATGAATTTGACGATTTTCCTGTCCTGCTATGCATTCAAAATGTAACAAGTACTTTTGGGTGTCCTGGAAAATGTATGAAGTAAAAAGTATCATTTTCTATATGAATGTATGAAGTACTAAAGTAGTACTTTCAAGTATTTTTATTTAAGTACTTTAAACCACTGGTTAGTCACTCTCACTCATCATATTACATTGGAATAAGATATGGCATTAGGCCACTGAAATGTTTTGCCCGCAAGGTGGGGAGGCCCAACAAAATTTTGCTTAGGGTTACCAAAAGGCTAGGGCCAGCCCTGCAGCAGGCCAGGAAGCGAGGTTAGTACTGCATCTATTTTAACCTCCAGTGCGAGAAGCAAGTCATGCGGTTTCTACAAGATTGTGTTGCAAGACCGCAGTTCATCGTCTTTTGCTCACCCGAAGACAACCTCGAAACAATGTAGATCTGTATCACCTTAACATCTGATCATGCATAGTCACATAGCCCAAAAAGAAGAGATTCGGCCCATAACTTTCTTACAATTTTATTCTTGCAAAACACATCAGAAGAAGCCATTTCAGTGTAGTCTGCTCACATAAACAACAAAGTCCCTCTTAAAGCAGTTACAATGCATATTTGAAGAACCATGTGCTCAAAGGGGTTTCAAACAGAACATTGAGAAGGCCCCATGAACTCATGTTTTTTGATGGTACCAGAATAGGCTACAGACAAGCCTAGGTTACCATATACCTTGCCCTTGAAATGAAAACACTGAATGCCATTGAAACACTAACAGTGGTACACGCCCACAAAAGGCCAATGGCCTATCAAAAGCATTAGCATTAGAGTGTAGGCTATGAGAACATCGCTCATAATTACTTCTGTACGTCTAGTCATACCGGAGAGTGAAGAAAACGGCGTGAATAAAAGAATATCCGGACATTTCCTTAAATGCATTGAACAGTAAAGACCACCTGGGTTAACTGTAATGTTGATTTACTCACCCATAGTTTACATTCTGAATATGACATGCAGGTGAATTCATCAATACAACAACGTTTCAATGTGATTGTTAGTTGATGTGCAAGACCTTTTAAAGTGATTGTTAGTTGGCCTACAAGACCTTCTAAAGTTAATACTATATAGATCATTTCCAACTTCGCTTCATGTTTCTCATTCATGTTGAATAGCTACAATAAATAGGATCAATTATAAACATAGCATTCTTTTTTAAATTAATCATATCCATGTTATGGATCTTGAAGAAAGAACTAGGCCAATGGGACTTGAATTGATATCTAAAATCCCACATTGTTACAGCACTACAGGGAATGAATGATATTAGTGGGTATTTCACATATTTACAATAATTGAAACCAGTAATATCTATCTTCCTAAACGTTAACCTCAGATAAGAGGCTAAGGCCATCCCTTTCGCAGCAGCCATTCACCCCCCTCAGCCAGCCTACAACAGTGCAAAGTACATGTTAACTCTAAGGTCCTTCATTGACTTGTGCAGTTTGACCCGGGAGGCCCTGTTTGTTTGGCTCTCCCTGTCGTCTCACATGGCACGATCTGTCCAAGCAATGGACTTCTATCTTCCTTGTTTGAATATGTCCATCTTGCAAACACACACACACACACATACAGTACCAGTCAAAAGCTTGGACACACCTACTTATTCCAGGGTTTTTCTTTATTTGATTTGATTTATTTATTTATATTTTTTACATTGTAGAATAATAGTGAAGTCATCAAAACGATGAAATAACACACATGGAATCATGTAGTAATCAAAAAAGTGTTAAACAAATATATATTTTATATTTGAGATTCTTCAGAGTAGCCACCATTTGCCTTGATGACAGCTTTGCACACTCTTGGCAGTCTCTCAACAAGCTTCATGAGGTAGTCACCTGGAATGCATTTCAATTAACAGGTGTGCCTTGTTAAAAGTTCATTTGTGGAACTTCTTTCCTTCTTAATGCGTTTGAGACAATCAATTGTGTTGTGACAAGGTAGGGTTGGTTTACAGAAGATAGCCCTATTTGGTAAAAGACCAAGTCCATATTATGGCAAGAATAGCTCAAATAAGCAAAGCGAAATGACAGTCCATCGTTACTTTAAGACAAGGAGCTCAGTCAATGCAGAAACTTTGAAAGTTTCTTCAAGTGCAGTCGCAAAAACCATCAAGCACTATGATGAAACTAGCTCTCATGAGACGCAGAGTAGGTGAACGGATGATCTCCGCATGTGTGTTTCCCAATGTGAAGCATGGAGGAGGAGGTGTGATGGTGCTTTGCCGGTGACACTGTCAGATAATTATTTAGAATTCAAGGCACACTTAACCAGTATGGCTACCACAGCATTTTGCAGCGATATGCCATCCCATCTGGTTTGCGCTTAGTGGAACTATCATTTGCTTTTGAACAGGACAATGACCCAAAAACACACCTCCAGGATGCATCAGATGATCTGGCCTCCACAATCACCAGACCTCAACCCAATTGAGATGGGTTGGGATGAGTTGAACCCCAGAGTCAAAGAAAAGCTCAGCATATGTGGGAATTCCTTCAAGAATGTTGGAAAATCATTCCTCATGAAGCTGGTTGAGAGAATGCCATAAGTGTGCAAAGCTGTCATCAAGGCAAAGGGTGGCTACTTTGAATAATCTAAAATCTAAAACACTTTTTGGTTATTACATGATTCCATATGTGCTATTTCATAGTGTTGATGTCTTCACTATTACCCTACAATGAAGAAAATAGTTAAAATAAAGAAAAACCCTTGAATGAGTAGTTGTGTCCAAATTTTGAATGGTACTGCACATGCGCACACACGGCCCATCATTTTGCAACCTCACTACACATGTACTCACAGACACACAAACGTATTCACTTGCGTGCACAAACACCACACACAGGCAAATAAACTGAAAGAGAGTGTCATTTACCGCTAATCAATATATAGACTTTTTCTTTCTCAATATATAGACCTTAAACAAAGACTGTAAAGCAAAACGGATATAAAGCCTTTATAAAAAGTAAATAATTATTTACAAGAGTAAGTGCTTTTTCACTGAGCCCTGATACCATGTGTCAAATAGCATATACTAAAGTAGTTTGTAACTCAATTAGAAGCTTACATCATCAAGTATGACAACAACTCTGGGGCTCATTTAGAGAATGATAGCCAAAGCTACGTACATACAAATTATAGAAGGGTTAGGAACCCGAAACAAAATGAATCTCAACCCCACTAAATGCAAACTGTAAGGGCTCTTATTTACATTCAAACATCTGAAAATACCAATATGTTCCAACACACATTTGTACAAATACACACAGTTGCTGTTAATCCCTGGTCCTCAGATTGTCTTTTGTCAGCTTCGTTACACTGTAACGTATTCCTTAAATGTCACTGTGAGACAGTTTGTTGTAATATCCGTGATGACTATATTCCCAAGGAAAGGCTTGAATGAAGGAAAAGGCTCCTCCTCCACAGTATGTTCTGTTGTGATAGCCAATGGCGGTTTTGTCTGTTCTGTTGTGATAGCCAATGGCGGTTTTGTCTGTTCTGTTGTGATAGCCAATGGTGGTTTTGTCTGTTCGGCAGTCTTCTCCTCCTCGGCAGAAGGAGCCACCTGTGTCTCTGTGGGAACTGGAGCCTCCCGTTTGGACCTCACATAGCTGAGGTCCATGGGCTCGTCCTGGTTAGACTCCAGGAAGTCATAGTCCTGGTGGCCATTGTGGCTATGGTGGCCATTTTGGTCGATGGAGTTGCTCTGAGGTGGTGAGGACACAGTGCAGGGTGCACTGATACTCCGGGAGTTTAGAAACCGTTTACAGCCACCCCGGTCCTCGCCCTTGTCTGCCTCTGAAAGGTGACGTTTGAAGGCTGGAGAAGAGCCGTTTACTGGCTGAGTCCTTCTATGAACCCCCATCTCAAAGGGCCAAGGGGCAAGGTTAGGTTTGGTGGTCAGCCTCAGGGGCTGCTCTGTCGCACTAAGCTCCATTTTGGGTGAGTCGACCTTCTCAGCAGGACACTTAAATACGTTAGATCCGTTAGATCCTGAGTTGAGGGCGTGTAACTTAACGTCTTTGTTGCAGTCTTTCGCAAATCCGTTGGTGAGACCCAGTTTCTGGACGAGCCTCATCTTTTCAAGTTGATTTTCTGCAGCATCATCATCATCATTGTCCGGCTGCGGCTTGTCAAGGGTTTCCACATCTCCGTTTTTAATCCTCGCCGCCTGCATGCCGTTCTCCATGTACTTGCTCATGACAATGACGATGCGTCCATTCTTGTTTTTGTTCTTGACAATCTTCAGCTTGCTGTCGCTGACATCGTTGGCCTTCAACAGCGGTGCGTCCTCTTTGGCCGTGGCCTTGCTCTGCTCCGATTCGCCACTGTGGTCGTTGAGGTGAGCCGGAAGCTTCTTTAGCTCCATGGTGATATCCTTGACTTTGCTCAGGCAGCCAGAGTCCTTGTCCCGGACCCACTTCTGCTGCAGCGCGGGAGGCAGGTTCCAGCTGTGGTTGGTGGGCAGTTCTGGAGCTTTGGTGGCCTCCCTGGGCTTCATGCACTGGGTGCTGTCATACATCTTGGGGTCAGGCTGGTAGTGGTGATGTTTCTTGCTGTTGAGCTGGTAGTAGAGCTTCTTCTTTCCGTTGGCCTGCTGCTCGGCCTCCCTCTCCTTGGCCAGCAGGGGCTGGTACTGGTGGTGCTTCTTGCTGTTCAGCTGGTACTGCTGGGTCTGGATGGGGTCCACTTTCTGCCGGTTTTCCTCGTCCAGGGTGGTCTCCTGAAGGCCTGAGAGGACGCTGGATCTCCGGGCAAAGGACGGGACCTGAGAAAAACATAGCTGTTAGTTAACTGATAGATCAACTTGTTGACATCTGACTGACTTTCTCTCTGTAATGAAGGTTAGAAAAATGCCATCATCAAATGGTGCCCTCTAGATGACCTTTGAGTGAGTCCTGAGCCCTAAACTTGTGTTTAGTTCGAAACTTGTGTTTAGTTCTGTGAGGGCCTTTCATACATATTTTGTCAGCCCTCCCACCCTCCTGGCCATCAGAGTTACATTTCAGAGTGGCTCCTCTAGCCGCTCTGACCTCAGCTCTGAGGAATGCCATAGACTGCTTTGTGCCCCATCACTGACTTCCTCCTATGTGTTACCACCAACACCGCCCTGAGAGGAACAAACACTACCTAGAGGGGGTTCCTTTTGCTCTTTCGATTTGTGATTGATGTCTAGATGTACTTTTCAGTCATTGCTTTAAGATTGAAGACATTTTGGAGACTTAATCTACCCAGTCTATCCCTATCCTATCAACAGCATGTGCCCCTAATCTATATGACAGTCATTCAGATTTTAACACCTATTCTGTAGTCTTATAAAGGACTTAGAATTCTTAGAAAGCCCGTGTCAATTAAAGAATGTGTTGGTCTTAGTGTTGGATGGCAAAAATGTACTCAATCTCTTATAGTAACATTAATAGTAACATTTATTTGATCAAATGTATAGTAATCAAGGAGTTAATTGTCAACTCTCCAAAATATGTGAAGACTCACCTGGCCGATCAGGTGCTTTGGCTTTGGCCCTCTTTTGCGATATCCCATAAGCTGCTCGTATCTCTCCCTGTGTAAGACAGAAAACACCACCATGTCACTCAAACCATCCACAATAATACATTCTTTAGTAGTTAACAACATAATGTAACAGAGTTAGGCAGCGGGGGGATTTCAAATCTAATTGGAAGGGGCCTGATTTGTGGGATTTGCCCCCGCTGTAATTGAAACTGTATTTAGGTCAGAATACAGTACTTTAACTACAAAAGGGGACTACACACAATAAAGTACTTTCATTGCTTATGCAAGGATGATGTACTAACAATAATGAAATACAGTAATGCAGTGCAGTAATTTATGGGAAAATCCCATGCACCATTGAATCCTAATTGGTGACATGAAACATCAGTGGAATACCCCTGTCATATCCCCATGTTTACCACTAGATCCTCTAACTGAACCCACGAGACATGAATTACAAATATCATACTTAATGTAGTGTAGCGTCTACAGCCATATATCCTTATTACTTGTTTACCAAGTGTTGCTGCATATCAAAGTCCTTCTCATGTCAAATAATGTATGGTTTAGGCCTGACTAAATCGGCATTACTCCAAAAGGAATGTATGGTTTAGGCCTGACTAAATCGGCATTACTCCAAAAATAATGTATGGCTTAGGCCTGACTAAATCGGCATTACTCCAAAAAGAATGTATGGTTTAGGCCTGACTAAATCGGCATTACTCCAAAAGGAATGTATGGTTTAGGCCTGACTAAATCGGCATTACTCCAAAAATAATGTATGGCTTAGGCCTGACTAAATCGGCATTACTCCAAAAATAATGTATGGTTTAGGCCTGACTAAATCGGCATTATTCCAAAAATTATTTCCACATGGAATTAATAGTTTTCCAGTTCAACATTCAATCCATATAAGGATGGAATAGATTCAGGGCCTGAATGAACTACACATCTATAGACCATGTAACTGGTGGGTAGGATACTTTCCCTATAGCCCACTGTTTTCCATGCTTTCTCAATAGCAGTAATTCAATACCCAATGAGTACTGATGTCAACCCACCCCCCCCCTTCCTCCTTGAGCACATCTAATTACTGTGGCGACTCAGTATATTTTCATAGCCTGGTACTCTGCCCGGTGAGGCCCCCTGGAGAGTCACGTAATTAGCTACAATAAAAACTCCCCCCGTTCAGAGACAGAGATAATGGCGAAAACAGACACCGCCCTCCGTCTACATTTTCCCTACTGAGTGACCCATCTCTTTTAAAAGCTGGTGTGCACACACGGTGGGAGAGATTGACAGCAAACCCCAACGACAGGCCGAGTCACTGCATGGTTTTTGCGCCATAGTGCAGTTGTAGTTGTGTGTTCACGTCCAGGAAACCCCCACGGGAGGTTTAGCAATTACCGGTTAACAGTAATGCCTGTCCAGCAAACAAGTCATCTTGAAAAGGCACAACTGCGTTTTCAAGCGGATGCTTCTACGGTTGTTTCAGGAATATCGCCTATTATTAGAAGCCTAGGGCGACTTTTGTCTAATGTTGTTCCCAGTGCCTTCCTCATTCAATACATGGTGAGATGAAGCAGGGATGGGGGACAAGACAAAGCATGCAGTCAAGGAATATTTGGCCCTGGTGTCTGCATAAGCATGTAGCCTGTGAAAGATGATAGCCTATTGTGGTATGGGCAAACTAAAATCAATCAATCTATTATTACAGGCCTAAGAATATCACATAGGGACAATTCATTGTCCAATATGGTCGACCACGAAATTGTAAGTCATACGCAATCTTTCCAAAATGTTTTCAATCCGATTTGTGTGGTCACTGTGTAGGCCTACTGCTATTCTAGGCCTACTGAGATTTATATAAAAAAATATATATATATATTAAAAAAACTTGTGATTGCATCATGTCTTTTTAGGGGTATGAAAAGTTTTGCCATAGGAAAATGTAATTCAATTAGGGCACATTTTACGCACACCACGGGATAGAAGTGGTGCGCTATGCGCGCACATGCACAGACACACGCACAGACACACGCACAGAGCAGCGCCCCCCACCCCCATTGACTACACAAGGTCGGCTTGTCACATCGAGTCTGTCAAACTCACCTGTTCTGGAAAGCGTCAAGCAGTCGCGGGTCGAGAATGTTTTCTTCTGGTTCCCACGTGTTATATCTATTAAGACAGAAAGTAGGACAGAGAGAGGGCGAGAGACAGAGAGAGCGAGAGAGAGAGACATTAATATCAACAGAGGTCGCCTTCTATCAACCAAACTACAACCATATATCAAATTTGGCCGTCATCTGCTTGGTTGCTGACAGAATCCGTTGTAAAGTAGCTAGGCAACTTCTGTAATCAGGTTAGCTGTTAACAGTTAGCAGTCAGTCTTGACCAAATAGGCCTATATCAAAACATAAACATTATGCATATTATTGATAAATGTGTAATAAAGTAAGAGCAAAGTATAGCCTATACTCTGGAAATAGGTCATTATAAAGTGTTAATAATTGCTAAGAAGTATACTTCACAAAGTCAACACAAGCAAAACGGTTACTCTATGGGAATCATGAGGGTGATTAGGGTAATGTGGGGTAACAAGCCCCCCGGGCTAACTGCCCCCCCCCATATATATATATATATATATATATTCAAATTACGTTAGATCTATAAGCTTTTTATAGATCTACAATTATACAATCATATTGTATATATACAATCATATTGCAAGTCCAAATCATCTACAAATAACTTCATTGAGTTACAGTCATTTTCTTTATATTGTAGGATGGTTTGGACATGATTTGGTGTGCAAATAAAAAGAGGAACCTTACATCAAAACCTCATCATAGTGAGGATATTAATAGTGAGATGTGCAATGCCATTTTGCTTCATTATTATATGTATTTAATTTAAATAAGATACCTAGATTTGAGCTTTTAAGAGTTAATTACTAGAAAATGTTCTTGAGGGGGGGATAGTTACCCCACGTTGCCTTAATTTTCGCTCAACACATAAATTAGTGATGGCATCCTAAGCGCCATCGATCGAATCAAACATTCACTTCAACGCGCGCAAAGACGCACGCGCCACACACACACACACACACACACACACTTGAAAACTTGAAATATTAATTTGCATTACTAGGCAGTACTAAAGTAGGCTATAGTATTTTCAAAGCTAACTTACTTTGGAGACCATCCTCGCCACTTGACTAGGTATTCCATCCTCCCCTATACGGAGATGAGAGAACATATTGGTTAATTTGATTATAAGCGGGTCTTTGACATTGTCTATCTGCAAAAACACAACAACAACATAATTTACTTCCATCAATTACGCAATATATTGCATAGCGATACCAAATAACCCTGTTTGTGGACATTGAGCAATCATATATTTGAAGTGATTTCAAACCTTGCGATTCCGCTTCTTCTCGATGCTCTCCACCGCAAAGACGTGCTCTCCCGCGGCGGGTAGCTCCATTTTCGATGCAAGGGGAAGGTTTCTCTTCCAATGGCTGTAGAAAATGTCACCCCTGCCCGCTTTTGTGCTGTTTTTCCGTCGTTCAAATTGATACGAGATATTTCCCTTCGCTCCGATCTTCCCTCTCTTTCCCTCTCACTCTAGTCGGAATTCGTTGGCAGCGGCAGTGCGATACGTTTTGCTTTGCTTTGCACACGAGAAGGGGTTGCAGAAAACAGTTCATGCAAAGAGCCATTGATGTGACGTCAGGAGGAGGAGGCGCTTTTGGGGGCTGGGGCAGTTTCATGCTTTTATCCCATGGATGTGTAGGGTGAAATGGAACTGCAAGAGGGTGCTATGAAAAGTATAGTAATGTGTTATGATATGTCAAATTGGGAATTGTGACTGAACATTAGCCTTTTCCGCAAGTATTGCCTTTTACGCCATGTCATGCAAATCATGAAAAAAGGAATCAAGGCTGCCATTGCCTATGCTCCATGCCCATTTCCTTCGACCGATTTTAATGAATGTAGCCTATTTGTTAATGTATTCATTAACGTTTTCACAATTGTTACAAGTGTATGCCAGATATTTCTAAAGGACACAGCCCTGGTTTCCTTAATTAAAGGCTGAGACCGATTGGATAAATTAAGTGAATGTCATTGTGTGAGTGACTCATCATCAATAGGCCTACTGAAATACAACTTTGGTATCCCACTCCAAAAATAAATATATGTAACAGTTCATTAAGGATCTGGTAGGCACCTATGTAGCCCACCACTGAATGATACCGATCAATAAATGGTACCTTGAGCATTTAACCCCGGTAGAAAACAAACATTATGCACACTGAAACAGTCTGTACCAGCTAAATCAGGTATAGAAGATCGTACTAATCACTCCCCAATCTAATTTATACATTCTAATAATAATAACCATCATCACCCTCATATGATTCTGATAACTGTAATATGGGTTTCCCATGTTATTTATGATTGTTTTCCAAAGACTTCACACTGGGATCTTTGAAAGAAAATCCATAAACGTGAGCTTTCCTATTCGCTTTGGTGACTTGGCTAACATACCCAATGGATGAGCAAGGATGTGTCGTGCTGGTAGGCATTTTCTATAAATATCTACCCTTTCCATTAATACAAGGTCATATGTAAAACCATTACCGAGCGCCAGTGTCGCGGTACGGGGCATCGAGTGAATTTTCTCTGCACATCAAAGGCCCGTGGTTGTGTCAGAGATATGTAGGTCACATCAGTTGGTCTTAAACCCCGTTGGCATTTCTTCCACCGTGTTTATTTCTGCCATCCGACTCTGACGGGCACCAGCCGCTGCGTTATCACTTGGGCGAGAGACGCATGGGCCTACCTCTGGCACATAGAAAAGCCAATGTGCGTTTGTTTTTTTTGCACCTTACAACTGCACAGTTACTGCCGCTGGTGGTGGTTCGTGTGTCTCTTATGCCCGCTGTCTCTTTGAAACACGAAAACAGATTGGACATGTTGACAAGTGCGCTATAGTCGTCGCACACGCACGGTTGTACACACACACACACGCGCGCACACACACACACGAACGTATATTTGGCTTATCAAATGATCCGTTATATTGTATAAGCCTACACATTGTAAAATTATTGGTATTTGTCTATATTGTTATTTATTTCGTTATATGTTTTCGGTATAAAGGCGCAAGCGTCGAGTATCATTTTAAACGTAAATAAAATTCAGCAGCGCAAGGGTTAAAGGAGAACAGTTCATGCAGGCGGCAATGTTCAGCCTATTGCAGACAGGCACGACTTCCTTTCCTTATAAGGCAATGAGCTCAAAACGCCAGAGAAATATCAAATGAACGAGTTGAACGACCAGATTCACCGGAGTATTTGCGCACAAAATCACTCCCATACTCACGCTGGCTATCAAAACATTCATTATTTTTCAGTAGGTTCAAAGGAAAGACCACAAAGCATTCTCATTGTGGCTCGAGGAGCAAGCTTTGAGCGGTCACAATAAAACAGTAATTCTATAACATTCGCAATCTTCTTCGAAATAATGAACCATACCGGTGACTGCAAGGGCCACAATACTCAAATACACTTATTTTGATGAAAACCATTTGCGTGGTTGAAACGAAGTTTTGCCTTCTATTTTAGTAGATACGGTATTCTCCAATAACACCTGATCCTTGATATGCGCATGGAATTAATTATATTTGTATGTCACCAAAAGGCTGTGACTGTCGTATCACCTATCTTGTTTAGGCTTTGCATAATATTACAATTTATGAGCCATATCAGTTAAAGATTTAACAATGGATGTGGTTGGAATTATAAAAATGGACACCACCACACAATTTCCACTTCACTGTCTTTCAAATTGCGCATGGCACATGTTTCAACGGTTCAAGGGAACGTGATGCACGTGCAGTCCTATTAATATGCTATCATGTCCATGCGAACTCCATACGATGCTCATTCAGTTCGGAGAATAACCCCGACATATGAACTGACCCTTTCAGTAACTAAAAGCTCAATGTCACTTGTAAAAAATTCCAGCAAAGGGAACTAAATGACAAATCCGAGGAAGAATTATATCATAGACTAATCCCGCAGCATGTCATAAATGCAACCAGTCAATCCAAAACTACACTAATTCGATGTTTATTGGGGACATTATGAAGTCATCACATGATGAACCTCTAACCCACAGAGATAACGCATGATTCATCTTACTATAATAACCCTATGTGAAACTCAGGTTCAATGTTTTAGTGGAGATTTGCATTCTTACATAGATTGATGACCACACATGAGACTGCAAAAAGCCTACACAATTTTCGCTTAACTTTAAATTACAGTTTGCATAAAAGGCTTTCGAAGTCATTCATTTGTCTTGACAGAGAATTATGTTCCTGACAGCACAAAGTATACCAAATAGGTTACAATGGACTGAGGGATCTATTTCATTTAGGCTATAGTTGCCATGGTTGTTGGGATGAACAGCCAGATTGTATAAAGAATTTGAGAAGACTTGTAGTGTGATATGCCCTCCTTTCAAGTAAATCCTCTATTATATACGTCAAGCTTTTATAAAACAACTCATTGAACCCCTGACATGTACTTCATAGCCTACATATGTCAAATGGGATTTCAACTAAATGTATTGAGCAAAATGAATGAACAAAAGTAAACATACCCACTAAAAACAAATGGTTCTATATAGTGCCAAATAAGGGTTCTTTGGCTTGTAACCAACCTTTGTTTGACGGTTCTATAAAGAACAATGCTCATAAAGTTTCTAATTGGAACCTGTATGGTGCTATAAAGAACCATTTCCTAAGGTTCTAGAAAGAACCATTCAAAAAAGGTTCAATATAGCACCGAAAAAAGATTTCGCTATGATTAGAACCCTTTTTGGGGCTATGTAAAACTCTATTTTTATGGTTCTTTATAGAACCTTTATGGAAAATGGTTTTATAAAGAACCTTTCTCAATCATCTCAAAGGCTCTTTGTAGAACCGTACAGGTTTTCTATTCTGGTTTAATAGCCACATTATATTGTTAAAATTAAAGAGGTTTTATTATTGTGTTTATTAACAAGTTGAATCAGGTGTGATAGCTCTGGAACGGCTGGGGCTCTGGAACGGCTTTTGAGAAACAGACAGACATTACATTTACATTAGGTCTACATTAACGGACCCAATGCCATACATTAGGTATGGGAGAGAGAGAAAGATGATTTATGCTAAGCAATGGGAAGGATAGGGGACATGGTTGGTCAGAAATGAAAATTATGGCCCTCCGAACAGGGTTAGGGGAGGGTGCAGGGTAGGTACAAAGAAGAGTAGGGCATTTGGGTCAGGGGTTTTGAAGGGAATCGTTACTGCATGTATGAATCTGTTTGAAGGGATGTGGGCAAGAGAGCAGGGAGAGCTAGGCAGTGTACAAAAGGGGCAGTATGTAGTGACAGGATGGTTTATACAACAGAGCGACATCTGAGTAAGATGACATTTAGCCTACACGTAGGAAATAAACTGACTTTATGTGTGTCAGAGAGAAGAAACCTGACAAAGATCAAATGACTAAGAGCTTAAATTACGACCAAGAAACTCTCGGGAAGTGTATGGAGAGAAGACATGAGGGTTTACACAAGAGGAAGGGACCAGGAATGAGGAATTTATTGTCCAAATATGTAATGGTGGAAAATGATAAGAATAATAAAAAGGATTTAGAACTGAAAGGGACTGTACAGACAGGTAAACCAGGAGGAGTCTCAGGTGGATGTGACAGATAGGGGAAGGGATGAAGAAAGGTTTGAGAGTTGAAGCAGGAGAACAAAGTCTTGGCTTCGGCGTTGACTAACTGAACTGGATAATATAGCATGGTGTTTATATGCTAATTTAGGTGGAATTAATGACACCTGTTAAACTATTATAAACTATCACGATTTGGAAGATCAAACAAGTAGCTGTGGAGTTCTTTGTCATTCAGATCAGTGACTTTTATTCAAATCTATCATTTTAGTCCTTCACCCACAGATTAATCCTTACTTTCAATTGTGAAATTAATCATTTCCAGGTTGGGGAACATTCTTATGGGAATAAAGAATCAAATGTGCCACTGTGAGTGACGAATATCTCTATTGACCCTTCAATATTCCGGTTATTCAAGAAACATCGGCTCTGATATTCAGTCATTCATAATAGGGACCATCACAAAGCTCTCAAATGAATAAACACACATATGACTCATTCATAATGGCTTTTATGCCAGACGCCAACAGCAGCCTTCCCAGCAGCCTTCACCAGTCACGACGCAAGTCGTTCACGTCTCTCCACACATCAGGGGAGAGAGAGCCACGATGACTCAACACTCTCCTTAGAACAGGCAGTATAATTGGTTGGGAGTCGACGGAGCAGCTCAGGACGTCAGAGGCCAGTAACAGTTATGACTTTTGAACAGTCAGCTGACTCACAGTTGACAATGTTCTATTCGTGTTTTTCTTCTTTTTTTCCCTCCCACTCCCTCCTCTCTCTGCATCCGTCTCTGTCTCTGCATCTGTCTCCGTCTCTCTCTCTCTCTCTCTCTCTGCATCTGTCTCTGTCTCTGTCTCTCTCTCTCTCTCTCTCTCTCTCTGTCTCTCTCTCTCTCTCTCTCTCTCTCTCTCTCTCTCTCTCTCTCTCTCTCTCTCTCTCTCTCTCTCTCTCTCTCTCTCTCTCTCTCTCTCTCTCTCTCTCTCTCTCTCATCTCTCTCTCTCTCTCTCTCTCTCTCTCTCTCTCTCTCTCTCTCTCTCTCTCTCTCTCTCTCTCTCTCTCTCTCTCTCTCTCTCTCTCTCTCTCTCTCTCTCTCTCTCTCTCTCTCTCTCTCTCTCTCTCTCTCTCTCTCTCTCTCTCTTTCTCTGTCTCTCTCTCTCTCTCTCTCTCTCTCTCTCTCTCTCCCTCTCTGTCTCTCTCTCTCTCTCTCTGTCTCTCTCTCTCTCCATCTACCTCTCTCATCTCCCTCTACTCTCTCTCCCTCTCTGACTACACGGCCACACCAGATTAGACCAGTTCATCAATCTGAATATTGACCGCGCCTTTTGCGGGTTTTACGACAACCCCGCTCTTCGTGGCGTTCAAACGGCTTCTTCTGCTTCAATGGTAGCTCGGATCCTTTAAGCACCAGAACAATACAAGCAGGAAATATTGTGAACCGTCAACAATCAGAGCAAAAAGACAACTATAAAAAAGCTCCCGTTGGTCTATTGTGTGGACGTATGTGATCGTTGGTGTGATGTATTGGTTCACTGGCAGCCAGGTGGGGTTAGTTGGCAGAAAGGGAGCGTCTCCCTGGTCTTGGTACGCTATAATATCGCACCTCTGATGGCGAATGTTAACCGCCCCTAATCATGTGTCTGGCAGGGAGCGCCACAGACGCCATTTGTGTTGCCTGTCGGGGTCTGGAAGAGGCCCAGTGAGAGAGTGGTGCTGGTGATATAGGGCCAGACGGGGTGAGAAGAACAGACTGGCCATGACTGGGAGGGCAGACAGGCTGGGAAAGCAGATAGACAGGTTGAGTGAGCAGACAAATGGACAGACCGGGAAGGCGGCACACTCTTAGAAAAGAAAGGGTTATTCGGCAGACCTTGTATGATAACTCTTTTTTGGTTCGAGGTAGAAGCCCTTTGGTTGCAAGAAAAAACATTTCACCTAGCGAAGAAATCCCAAACCTCTTTAAGAACCTTTTTCTAAAAAAGGTTCTACCTGGGCCAAGATTACCTTCTGCCATGTAGATCATGCAGAACTTTAATAACTGTAGATCATTTTAGAAACCTCCACAGAGCTCAATAATCCTCATTCTCCTGTCGATACTGTATGGTTTGTCACCCTGTCCGAAATAGGAGAATGAACAACTGGAAGTGAGTATTACATTAGTACACCAGTGACACTCTAGCCTGGACATATATACAGTTGAAGTCGGAAATTTACATACACTTAGGTTGGAGTCATTAAAACTCGTTTTTCAACCACTCCACAAATTTCTTGTTAACAAACTATAGTTTTGGCAAGGCGGTTAGGATATCTACTTTGTGCATGACACAAGTTATTTTTCCAACTATTGTTTACAGACAGATTATTTCACTTATAATTCACTGTATGACAATTCCAGTGGGTCAGAAGTTTACATACACTAAGTTGACTGTGCCTTTAAACAGCTTGGAAAATTCCAGAAAATTATGTCATAGCTTTAGAAGCTTCTGATTTAATTGACATAATTTGAGTCAATTAAAGGTGTACCAGTGGATGTATTTCAAGGCCTACCTTCAAACTCAGTGCCTCTTTGCTTGACATCAATGGAAAATCAAAATAAATCAGACAAGACCCCAGAAAAACAAGTGTAGACCCCCACAAGTCTGGTTCATCCTTGGGAGCAATTTCCAAACGCCTGAAGGTACCATGTTCATCTGTACAAACCATAGTACGCAAGTATAAACACCATGGGACCACGCAGCCGCCATACTGCTCAGGAAGGAGACGCGTTCCGTCTCCTAGAGATGAACGCACTTCGGCGCGAAAAGTGCAAATCAATCCCAGAACAACAGCAACGTACCTTGTGAAGATGCTGGCGGAAACAGGTGCAAAAGTATCTATATCCACAGCAAAACGAGTCCTATATCGACATAACCTGAAAGGCCGCTCAGCAAAGAAGAAGCCACTGCTCCAAAAACGCCATAAAAAAGCCAGACTACGGTTTGCAAACTGCACATGGGGACAAAGATCATACTTGTTGGAGAAATTTCCTCTTGTCTGATGAAACAAAAATATAACTGTTTGGCCATAATGACCATCGTTATGTTTGGAGGAAAAAGGGGGAGGCTTGCAAGCCGAAGACCACCATCCCAACCGTGAAGCACGGGGGTGGCAGCATCATGTTGTGGGGGTGCTTTGCTGCAGGAGGGACTGGTGCACTTCACAAAATAGATTGCATCATGGAGGGAAAATTATGTGGATATATTGAAGCAACATCTCAAGACATCAGTCAGGAAGTTAAAGCTTGGTCGCAAGTGGGTCTTCCAAATGGACAATGACCCCAAGCATACTTCCAAAGTTGTGGCTAAATGGCTTAAGGACAACAAAGTCAAGGTATTGGAGTGGCCATCACAAAGCCCTGACCTCAATCCTATAGAAAATGTGTGTACAGAACTGAAAAAGCGTGTGACAGCAAGGAGGCCTACAAACCTGACTCAGTTACACCAGCTCTGTCAGGAGGAATGGGCCAAAATGCACCCAACTTACTGTGGGAAGCTTGTGGAAGGCTACCCGAAACGTTTAACCCAAGTTAAACAATTTAAAGTCAATGCTACCAAATACTAATTAAGTAAACTTCTGACCCACTGGGAATGTGATGAAAGAAATAAAAGCTGAAATGAATCATTCTCTCTACTATTATTCTGACATTTCACATTCTTAAAATAAAGTGGTGATCCTAACTGACCTAAGGCAGGGTTTGTACTAGGATTAAATGCCAGGAATTGTGAAAAACTGAGTTTAAATGTATTTGGTTAAGGTGTATGTAAACTTCCGAATTCAACTGTATAGGCTCGACTGAGAGTTTAGAGATCCCCCAACATCCCTCTAGCCATCAAATCAAATCAAATTTATTTATATAGCCCTTCGTACATCAGCTGATATCTCAAAGTGCTGTACAGAAACCCTGCCTAAAACCCCCAAACAGCAAGCAATGCAGGTGTAGAAGCACGGTGGCTAGGAAAAACTCCCTAGAAAGGCCAAAACCTAGGAAGAAACCTAGAGAGGAACCAGGCTATGTGGGGTGGCCAGTCCTCTTCTGGCTGTGCCGGGTGGAGATTATAACAGAACATGGCCAAGATGTTCAAATGTTCATAAGTGACCAGCATGGTCGAATAATAATGAGGCAGAACAGTTAAAACTGGAGCAGCAGCACAGTCAGGTGGACTGGGGACAGCAAGGAGTCATCATGTCAGGTCGTCCTGGGGCATGGTCCTAGGGCTCAGGTCCTCCGAGAGAGAGAAAGAAAGGAGAGAATTAGAGAACGCACACTTAGATTCACACAGATACTCCAGATATAACAAACTAACCCTAGCCCCCCGACACAAACTACTGCAGCATAAATACTGGAGGCTGAGACAGGAGGGGTCAGGAGACACCGTGGCCCCATCCGAGGACACCCCCGGACAGGGCCAAACAGGAAGGATATAACCCCACCCACTTTGCCAAAGCACAGCCCCCACACCACTAGAGGGATATCTTCAACCACCAACTTACCATCCTGAGACAAGGCTGAGTATAGCACACAAAGATCTCCGCCACGGCACAACCCAAGGGGGGCAACCCAGACAGGATGACCACAACAGTGAATCAACCCACTCATGCTTTGTAGGTTATCAGTAAAACCTTGAAATCAGCCCTTGCTTTGACAGGAAGCCAGTGTAGAGAGGCTAGCACTGGAGTAATATGATCAAATTTTTTGGTTCTAGTCAGGATTCTAGCAGCCGTATTTAGCACTAACTGAAGTTTATTTAGTGCTTTATCCGGGTAGCCGGAAAGTAGAGCATTGCAGTAGTCTAACCTAGAAGTGACAAAAGCATGGATAAATTTTTCTGCATCATTTTTGGACAGAAAGTTTCTGATTTTTGCAATATTACGTAGATGGAAAAAGCTGTCCTCGAAATGGTCTTGATATGTTCTTCAAAAGAGAGATCAGGGTCCAGAGTAACGCCGAGGTCCTTCACAGTTTTATTTGAGACGACTGTACAACCATTAAGATTAATTGTCAGATTCAACAGAAGATCTCTTTGTTTCTTGGGACCTAGAACAAGCATCTCTGTTTTGTCCGAGTTTAATAGTAGAAAGTTTGCAGCCATCCACTTCCTTATGTCTGAAACACATGCTTCTAGCGAGGGCAATTTTGGGGCTTCACCATGTTTCATTGAAATGTACAGCTGTGTGTCATCTGCATAGCAGTGAAAGTGAACATTATGTTTTCGAATAACATCCCCAAGAGGTAAAATGTATAGTGAAAACAATAGTGGTCCTAAAACGGAACCTTGAGGAACAACGAAATTTACAGTTGATTTGTCAGAGGACAAACCATTCACAGAGACAAACTGATATCTTTCCGACAGATAAGATCTAAACCAGGCCAGAACATGTCCGTGTAGACCAATTTGGGTTTCCAATCTCTCCAAAAGAATGTGGTGATCGATGGTATCAAAAGCAGCACTAAGGTCTAGGAGCACGAGGACAGATGCAGAGCCTTGGTCCGATGCCATTAAAATGTCATTTACCACCTTCACAAGTGCCGTCTCAGTGCTATGATGGGGTCTAAAACCAGACTGAAGCATTTCGTATACATTGTTTGTCTTCAGGGAGGCAGTGAGTTGCTGCGCAACAGCCTTCTCTAAAATTTTTGAGAGGAATGGAAGATTCGATATAGGCCGATAGTTTTTATATTTTCTGGGTCAAGGTTTGGCTTTTTCAAGAGAGGCTTTATTACTGCCACTTTTAGTGAGTTTGGTACACATCCAGTGGATAGAGAGCCGTTTATTATGTTCAACATAGGAGGGCCAAGCACAGGAAGCAGCTCTTTCAGTAGTTTAGTTGGAATAGGGTCCAGTATGCAGCTTGAAGGTTTAGAGGCCATGATTATTTTCATCATTGTGTAAAGAGATATAGTACTAAAACACTTGAGTGTCTCTCTTGATCCTAGGTCCTGGCAGAGTTGTGCAGACTCAGGACAACTGAGGTTTGGAGGAATACGCAGGTTTAAAGAGGAGTCTGTAATTTGCTTTCTAATAATCATAATCTTTTCCTCAAAGAAGTTCATGAATTTATCACTGCTAAAGTGAAAGTCATCCTCTCTTGGGGAATGCTGCTTTTTAGTTAGCTTTGCGACAGTATCAAAAAGGAATTTCGGATTGTTCTTATTTTCCTCAATTATGTTAGAAAAATAGGATGATCGAGCAGCAGTAAGGGCTCTTCGGTACTGCACGGTACCGTCTTTCCAAGCTAGTCGGAAGACTTCCAGTTTGGTGTGATGGCATCCTAGTGAATCCAGAAGTGACAGAAAGAGAATCCAGAAGTCACAGAAAGAGAGAGAAATAGAGAGAGAAAGTGAGAGAGAGATAGGAAGAAAAACAGAGAGAACGAGAGAGAGAGAAAGAAAATGAAGAAGAGAGAGATCCCGATAGGCCCCAGTGGTCATTTACGAGTGAGAGAGAGAGATCTAGAGAGGGAGAAGGAAAAGGGGGGATCTCAAGCCGAGGAGTGAGGGTCTTGGAGTGTGTTCGATGTGCCTGTGAGTGTGTCTAAATGTTAAGAGCAGCCTGCAGCCACCCTGACAGGGCTCGACGGGGGATGATTACTCTGTGCCATCACACTGGCTACCCAGCCAGGCCCAGCCGAGTGCTGCTGACTGAAACTACTGAGGAAGGATTATTATTAGCCCAACACCATGATTACCATCCGGCTTAACGAAATGCTGCTTTCATTTTGGGGGAAACTCATCCAAGATGGATGACCTGGGGCCGATTTGAAATGGAATATCCTTTCGGTTTAGGGAAGCTAATTGGGGAAGGTAGCTAGCTAGCTGGCTAACGTTGGTTACTGAGGTAGATGGAAATCGACTGAGTCCATTACATGCTGTCCTACCTGGATATGGCATTAATGTGAACTTATCCAGTATGTTTTGATGCAATGCTTTAGATTTCCATTTCCATGCTTTACATTTGAAATGTCTTTTTTTTGTGCCAAACCAGAGGAGCCGGTGCTAAAATTGGAATATTAAATGTAATATTCAATTCAGTCCTATTAGATGTAATACGTTAACTAGATACAGCTGTTTTGATCACATGGATCTCATCTAGGTGTTGTATTCTGTATATTCCATCTATTTTATGTGGTGCCATAGACAGTAGTGAGTGCGGTGCTTAGCAGAATGAATGGCAACAGTGGGGCTGCGTTTTCTGGCTCACTGCTCCGAAATGGTTCTCCTAGAGTCATTGTCACCGTGACTGCGGTGTGGAGGGAGTCTCTCTCTCTCTTCCTCGCTCTCTCTCTCCCTCTTTTTTTCTCTCCAGAGCAAGAAGCCCCCACGTCATCGCTTCCCTGGAGCTGGGAGTGGGGGATGGGAAGCAGGGATGGAGAGAGGGAGGGAGGGAGGAGGGGGAGAGGGGGGGGGGGTCGATAGACAGGCTGCCAGGCTCCTGGGGAGGCGGCGGAATTCTGCAGGTTGCCACGGTGAGACAGTCGATAGCGTATTGAGCACTTGGCTGCCGCAGAGCGTGCAGGAGTGGAGGAGAGGGAAAGAGATGGAGAGAAAGAGAAAGAGATGGAGAGAAAGAGAAAGAGAGGGAGAGAGAGAAAGAAACCGTGTATCTGCCCTTCAGTGTCTGTAGCAGAGCACATGCATGCATATACGCACGCACGCACGCACACCCACACACAAACACACACACACACCATTCAAAATCCATTATCTGCCCATTGCAGATATGAACCAGACCACATCAGCCCTGCTACAAGTTGGATTAAAGCACAGCTCAATGGAAACTTATGTATGTGATCGCTTCCTTTCCTGGAGGTGCCAGATATCCTCTGTGTGTGTGTGCGTGTATGTGTGCGTGTATCGTGTGTGCGTGTCTGTGTGTGCATGAGCCTAACCCCCTCCTGTGTCATGCAAATTGTGAGTTCCTGGTCGGTTTGGGAGGAGGGAACAAGGCCATTGATTGGAGTACCTTACGCCGCGGCGCATGCTCCTCTCTATGGTGTCCTGTGGGGGAGCAAATTTGCCTATTTTGATTTAATTTTAATTTTTCGGAGGTGGTGTAGAGGGAGAGGGAGGGAGTAAGGCGGCTGCCTCCTCCTCTGCGGCGCAGGGAGTGGATTCATGAAAATGATTTTTTATGGTAAAAAGGATCATTATCATTCCATTTGGCAGAGTTGTTTTAAAATGGAGGGAAGCGGTTTGGCCAATTTTCAAACAAAGAAATAAGAAGTTGCCTACACAATGCCTGGTTTAAATAGGACAATAGACTGTATTTGCTATACACACGATATTCTGATCAATAAAATGCTCTATTGGCTATAAGACTATTATCTATTGCCATATATGGGAAATGGAAGACCTATCATTTTACTTGTATTATATTTGAAATCATTTAACACTATATATCAGAGTGGAACTGAATTAGAGTCCACTAGCGCATTAACGTAAAATCCATACATGTGGATTATATTGCATTTATTACATAATGACAATACATGTTATTTTTATCATATATTTTTGGGTAATATTTTTTTTGACTGAATTATAGACCACAGTGGAGCTAGGGCTAGCTACTGAATAGTCCACTTCCTTTGGCCATTATCCTGGGTTTTTCTCATTGATTTTAATAGGACTTCCTACGTGAATCTGGCCTCATCCCAGCCCAGGGATCTGGTCAAAAGTAATGTACTATCTATGGAATAGGGTGCCATTTACGTGCAGCCTTGGTATTCATCTTGACCTTATTCTTCTCTTGACTTTGCCTGCCTGCTTGGCTCTCCAGCTCTGGGCTTTTGACATGCGGCCACATTTTCTCCACTTTTCATCTCTCACCCTGGGTTACACAGTAGAGAGAGAGAGTCAGATAGACAGAGAGAGAGAGAGAGAGAGAGAGAGAGAGAGAGAGAGAGAGAGAGAGAGAGAGAGAGAGAGAGAGAGAGAGAGACAGAGACAGAGACAGAGACAGAGAAAGAAAGAGAGAGAAAGAGAGAGAAAGAGAGAAAGAGAGAGAGAGAGCGTGAGAGAGAGAGAGTGAGAGCGCGAGAGAGAGAGAGAGAGAGAGAGAGAGAGAGAGAGAGAGAGAGAGAGAGAGAGCGAGCGAGAGAAAGAAAAAGACAGCGAGAGACAAATAGCGATCGAGCTCTGCGGATTGCTGAACGAACCATCCCATGGGACACTACTGCACTCTATGCCAGAGAACTGTCCCTGTATCCCTCCATTCCCTGTATTCCTCTCCACGGGTCCCATCCAGCCCGTCCAGTCCCTCTCTCTCTGCCCAGTCCAGTCCAGTCTGTTAAAATCTCTATAAATAACCAAGTCCTGCCTTCTCTCACAGACAAAAGAGACAGACAGTTGGTGTTGCTGCTTCTGCTGGTGTTCCATTTCAATGCCTTCATTGCCCACTCACTCCTTGCCAGAGTTAATAGGATGAAGGGGATGGAGGGACCACGAAACATAATTGAACCAATGGGTTCCTTTGATGGCTCGTCTGTTGTCTCCTGACCCCGTCTGCCCCCATTGTTTGTCCGGTAATCACGTTAACCAACACAGGCGCTGGCCCCAGCACGTTCCCCCGACAACAAACAGGTGGTCATTAGCGAGGGTCAAACTCGTTATGAGACGGCGGGCTTGTAACAACGTTGGAGAGTGAGAGAGAGTGGCGAGAGAGGAAGAGACTGGAGAGAGAGAACAGAGGATGGAAAGGGAGAGAGACAGATGCGTGAGTGGCGCAGTGGTCTGAGGCACTGCATCTCAGTGCTAGAGGCGTCACTACAGACCATGGTTCGATTCCAGGCTGTATCACAACCGGCGGTGGTTAGGAGTCCCTTAGGGCAGCAGACAATTTGCCCAGCATCGTCCGGGTTAGTGTTTGGCAGGGTAGGCCGTCATTGTAAATAAGAGTTTGTTCTTAACTGACTTGCCTGGTTAAATAAATCTTTTTTTTTTTAAAGGACACGTAAACGTGAGCAGACAGGGAAAAAAACACATTAACACAACACGTAGGTACACACACGAGCAGACACACACATGCACACACACACAAAAACAAACGTACAGTATGCACATCATAAACACACAAAACCCACTTTACCTAACACACACACATTTCTCAATGCAAGACCTGTACGAAAGCCAGCTGGAGAGCTGTTGGTCTGGGTCCAGTTGAGGGCTGTCTGCAGAATTATAACTTGGGGGCTTGTGTAAAGCTGTGCGGCCTGGGAGAGTAACACAAGACAAATTTGGCTTCGATAGACAGCGCGCATTCACAGCTCACACACACACGCACATATGCACACACAGGGCCGCACGCGTACACACACACCGTGCACACACGTGTACAGACACACACACGTAGACAACACAAACACCTAGATACACACGTAGACACAAACACACACACACACACGGATACAGCGAGATCTGTCCCATACCATAAATCAGAGGCCTCTCAAAGAGGGCCGGAAACCCAAGGACAGCTCAGACACGTGGAGCAGACAGACACAGCCAGGGAGGGCCTCTGGTCCCACGCCACCGTCTGGGTGAGTGTGTGTGTGTGTGGGTTCTAGTGTGTGTGTGTGTGTGGGTTCTAGTGTGTGTGTGTGTGTGGGGTTCTAGTGTGTGTGTGTGGGGGGGAGGGGGTTCTAGTGTGTGTGGGCTCTAGTGTGTGTGTGTGGGTTCTAGTGTGTGTGTGTGTGTGGGTTCTAGTGTGTGTGTGTGTGTGTGTGTGGGTTCTAGAGTGTGTGTGTGTGTGGGTTCTAGTGTGTGTGTGTGTGTGTGTGTGGGTTCTAGTGTGTGTGTGTGGGTTCTAGTGTGTGTGGGTTCTAGTGTGTGTGTGTGTGTGTGTGTGTGTGTGTGTGTGTGTGTGTGTGTGTGTGTGTGTGTGTGTGTGTTCTAGTGTGTGTGTGTGGGTTCTAGAGTGTGTGTGTGGGTTCAAGTGTGAGTGTGTGGGTTCTAGTGTGTGTGTGTGTGTGTGTATGAGAGATTTTGATTTTATTTAGCATCCCCATTAGCTGACGCCAATGATGACAGTCTTATTGGTGTCCGACACATAATTACAAACAAAAATAAATGTCATTTTATATACATTTAGAAACATGAACATGTAGACATTCCAGACTTAAACATTCCAGTGCCTTCCGGAAGTATTCCCCTTGACTTATTTCACATTTTGATGTGTACAGCCTGAATTCAAAATGAATGAAATATATTGTTTTCTCATCCATTACACACAATACCCCATAATGACAAAGTGAAAACATGTTTTTAGACATGTTTGCAAATCTATTTGAAATACAGAAATATCTCCTTCATGTAAGTATTCACACCCCTCAGTCAATACTTTATAGAAGCACCATTGGCAGCGATTAAAGCTGCGAGTCTTTCTAGGTAAGTCTCTAAGACATTTCCACACCTGGATTGTATAACATTTGCCCATCATTTTTTTCCAAAATTCTTCAAGTGCTGTCAAATTGGTTGTTGATCATTGTCAGAACCATTTTCAGGTCTTGTCATAGATTGTTAAGTAGATTTAAGTCAAAACTGTAACTCGGTCACTCAGGAACATTCACTGTCTTCTTCGTAAGCAACTCCAGTGCAGATTTGGCCTTGTGTTTTAGGTTGTTGTCCTGTCAAGATGGCGCTGACAGACATGGCAGCTCTGCTTCTAGCTCCTAAGCAACTTTGCAGTATTTTTCTCCTTTGTGTGTTATATTTTACATTATTAGCCCGGAACGTTTTTTTGTGTTATTACATAGAGCCAAACAATTAAAAAAAATAAAGAATCATTTCGCTACACCCTCAATAACATCTGCTAAATATGTGAACGTGACCAATAAAATTGTATTTAATTTGAAAGGTAAATTAATCTCCCAGTGTCTGGTGGAAAGCAGACTGAACCAGGTTTATCACTATAATTTGTCCTGTGCTTAGCTCCACTGCATAATTTTTTTATCCTGAAAAACTCCCCAGTCCTTAGTGATTACAAGCATACCCATAACATGACCACCACTAAGCTTGAAAATATGGAGAGTGGTACTCAGTAATGTGCTGTATTGGATTTTCTCAACAACATAACATTTTGTATTCAGGACAAGAAGTTAATTGCTTTGCCACGTTTTCTTTTCAGTATTACTTTAGTGTCTTGTTGAAAACAGAAATATATTTATTCTGTACAGCTTCCGACTTTTCACTCTGTCAATTAGGTTAGTATTGTGGAGTAACTACAATGTTGTTAATCCATCCTCAGTTTTCTCCTATCACAACCAGTAAACTCTGTAACTGTTTTATAGTCCCCATTGACCTCATGGTGAAATCCCTGAGTGGTTTCCTTACTCTCCGGCAACTGAGTTAGGAAGGACACCTGCATCTTTGTACTGACTGGGTCTATTGATAAACCATCCAAAATGTAAGTAATAACTTCACCATGCTCAATGAGCTATTTTATGTCTGCTTTTTATTTACCCATCTACCAATAGGTGCTCTTCTTTGCGAGGCATTAGATAACCTCCCTGGCCCTTGTGGTGGAATCTGTGTTTGAAATTCACTTCTTGACTGAGGGACTTTACAGATAATTGTATGTGTGGGGTACAGAGATAAAGTAGTCAACTTATTACATTACTTTTTAATTGTTACTCTTATTTAGGCTTGCCATAACAAAGGGGTTGAAAACTTATTGAGTCAAGAAATTAAAAAAATGAAATGTAGAAAAATATAATTCCACTTTCACATTATGGGTTATGGTGCGCAGGTCAGTGACAAAGATAACAAGTCAAGGGCTGTGAATACTTTCAGAAGGCACTGTGTCTAAAAAACTAAAGACAAACCAATTTCACAAATTTAAAAAAGAAATACAACCAAAGAATAATAATGTGTGGGTGCGTGTTGAGTGTGTATTCGAGTGTGTGTTAGAGAGAGAGTGTGTGTGTGTGTGTTTGCATCTATCAGTTGCACATACAGTGCATTCAGAAAGTATTCCACATTGTTACATTACACCCTTATTCAAAATTTGATTAAATTCTTTTTTCCCCTCATCAATCTACACACAATACCCCATAATGACAAAGCAAAAACAGGTGTTAGACATTTTTGCAAATGTATTACATTTAAAAAACTGAAATATAACATTTACATACCTTTACTCAGTACATTGTTGAAGCACCTTTGGCAGCGGTTACAGTCTCGAGTCTTCTTGGGTCTGACACTACAAGGTTGGCACCAGGGTTGGGTAGGTTACTTTCTAAATGTAATCCGTCACAGTTACAAGTTACCGGTCCAAAATTGTAATCAGTAACGTAACTTTCGGATTACCCAAACTCAGTAACGTTATCTGATTACTTTCTGGCTGGTGTGTTTACGGACATATTCAATCAATCCTTATCCCAGTCTGCTGTCTCCACATGCTTCAAGAGGGCCACCATTGTTCCTGTTCCCTAGAAAGCTAAGATAACTGAGCTAAATGACTACCGCTCCGTAGCACTCACTCATCATGAAGTGCTTTGAGAGACTAGTCAAGGACCATATCACCTCCACCCTACCTGACACCCTAGACCCACTCCAATTTGCTTACTGCCCCAATAGGTCCACAGACGGCGCAATCTCAATCACACTGCCCTAACCAATCTGGACCAGAGGAATACCTATGTGAGAATGCTGTTCATCAACTACAGCTCAGCATTTAACACCATAGTAACCTCCAAACTCATCATCAAGCTCGAGACCCTGGGTCTCGACCTCGCCCTGTGCAACTGGGTCCTGGACTTCCTGACGGGCTGTCCCCAGGTGATGAGGGTAGGTAACAACATCTTCACCCCGCTGATCCTCAACACTGGGGCCCCACAAGGGTGCGTTCTCAGCCCTCTCCTGTACTCCTCGTTCACCCACGTCTGCGTGGCCAAAACACTCACAAACTTTTCCAGATGCACAATCGAGAGCATCCTGTCGGGCTGTATCACCGCCTGGTACGGCAACTGCTCCGCCCATAACCGTAAGGCTCTCCAGAGGGTAGTGACGCATCACCGGGGGCAAACTACCTGCCCTCCAGGACACATACACCACCCGATGTCACAGGAAGGCCAAAAAGATCATCAAGGACAACAACCACCCAAGCCACTACCTGTTCACCCTGCTATCATCCAGAAGGCGAGGTCAGTACAGGGACAGAGAGACTGAAAAACAGCTTCTATCTCAAGGCCATCAGACTGTTAAACAGCCACCACTAACAGTGAGTGGCTGCTGCCAACATACTGACTCAACTCCAGCCACTTTAATAATGGAAAAATTGCTTTAATATATGTATCACTAGTCACTTTAAACAATGCTACCTCATATAATGTTTACATACCTTACATTACTCATCTCATATGTATGTGTATATACTGTACACAATACCATCTACTGCATCAAGCCATCTTGATGTAATAAATGTATCACTAGCCACTTTAAACAATGCCACTTTTATATGTTTACATACCCTACATACTCATCTCATATGTATATACTGTACTCCAGACCATCCACTGCATCTTGCCTATGCCGTTCTGTACCATCACTCATTCATTTATCTTTATGTACATATTCTTATTAATTCCTTTACACTTGTGTGTATAAGGTAGTAGTTGTGAAATTGTTATGTTATATTACTCGTTGGTTATCACTGCATTGTCGGAACTAGAAGCACAAGCATTTCGCTACATTCACATTAACATCTGCTAACCATGTGTATGTGACAAATCAAATTGGTTTTGATTTGATTTGAATGTATTCTGTTATTTTAAGATTGCTTTCCCCTTAAGGGGCATTAGAAGAAGACAAAAAATGTATGTTACCAATTGAAAGACATCTATTTCAGGATAAATCAATGTTAAGGTTCACAGAGCTGGCCAAATATGGACGTTAAATGTTACTTTATGGGTTGGTTATGTCAGGCTTCTTCTAACCCATCGCTTTCTAATACATATAATAAGATTAAATTATAACTTTACATTAAAAACCAAAGTCTATCAGAATTCCAGTCATTCTAAATGTAATCCGTCACAGTTACAAGTTAAATATTATACCTCTTGATCTTCAAGAATAGGACTTGGAAATTTGGATGTATAGATTAGCCAAATTGTTTTACCTGAATATGACCCCAAAACTAAGGACTTATTAGCCAGCCCTACTCTGATGTTTATGATTTTGTTGTCATGGAGGACTGATTGGGCTCATTGATTCGAGTAAGAAAAATAAATGCTGCGCTCATGGAATGGCATACTTTGCCAAGAGTGTGCAAAGCTTTCATCAAGGCAAAGGGTGGCTACTTTAAAGAATCTAAAATCACAAATATATTTGTATTTGTTGAAAACTTTTTTGCTAATGTAACATCTTTCTTCCGTCGAAGGAGAGGAGGACCAAAATGCAGCGTGGTTAGAGTTCATGTTTATTAATAAGAAAACTAAACATGAACACAAATACAAAATAACAAATGTGGCAAAACCGAAACAGTCCTATCTGGTGCAGAGAACAAAAAGACAGGAAACAACCACCCACAAAACCCAACACAAAAGAGGCTACCTAAATATGGCTCCCAATCAGAATTAATGACTAACACCCACCTCTGATTGAGAACCATATCAGGCCAAACATAGAAATAGACAAACTAGACACACAACATAGAATGCCCACCCAGCTCACGTCCTGACCAACACCAAAACAAGGAAAACACACAAGAACTATGGTCAGAACATGATTCCTTATGAGTTATTTCTTAGCTTTGATGTCGTCACTATTATTCTACAGTGTAGAAAATAGCAAAAATAAAGAAAAACCCTTGAATGAGTAGGTGTGTCCAAACGTTTGACGGGTACTGTATATATCATTTATAAGTCAGAAAATAGATGTGGCAACCACAGATTGCTCCTTTAAGTCTATCAAAAGTGTGCAAGTTTGAGCATGTGTCCATTAGGCCTATGGATTTTTTTTTTATCAGCATGATTTAGACTGAGCAATAAAAGCCCCATTTTTACTCCATAGGCTTGGATCAGCACTATGCAGCTGTTGCAATAATGCATTTTTCACTGGCTGTCCACTGGTTTCAAAAACATTGATTGATAGGCAGCTTAAACTTCTTGAATTCAACCATTATTGGGTTCAAATACACATTTTTACAGACACAAAAAATGTGCAAAGAAAAAGCCATATCTCAGACTGGCCAATAACAAGAAAAGATTAAGATGGGCAAAAGAACACAGACACTGGATAGAGGAACTCTGCCTAGAAGGCAAGCATCCCGGAGTCGCCTCTTCATTGTTGACGTTGAGACTGGAGTTCTGCGGGTACTATTTAAGGAAGCTGTCAGTTGAGGACTTGTGGGGAGTAGTACACAGGACTTGTGGGGAGTAGTACACAGGACTTGTGGGGAGTAGTACACAGGACTTGTGGGGAGTAGTACACAGGACTTGTAGGGAGTAGTACACAGCGTTGTACGAGATCTTTAGTTTCTTGGCAATTTCTCACATGGAATAGCCTTCATTTCTCAGAACAAGAATAGACTGATGAGTTTCAGAAGAAAGTCCTTTATTTCTGGCCATTTTGAGCCAGTAATCAAACCCACAAATCCTGATGCTCCAGAACTCAACAAGTCTCAAGAAGGCCAGTTTTATTGCTTCTTTAATGAGCACAACAGTTTTCAGCTGTGCTAACATAATTGCAAAAGGGATTTCTAATGATCAATTAGCCTTTTAAAATGATCAACTTGGATTAGCTAACACAACGTGCCATTGGAACACAGGAGTGATGGTTTCTGATAATGGGCCTCTGTATGCCTATGTAGATAGATCATTAGAAGTCAGCCATTTACACCTACAATAGTCATTTACAACATTAACAATGTCTACACTGTACTTCTGGTCAATTTGATGTTATTTTAATGGACAAAAAAATGTTCTTCTTTCAATAACAAGAAACATTTCTCAGTGACCCAAACTTTTGAATGGTAGTGTAGCTAGCTAGCAAGCTTGCAACTTTAGCCAGTTAGCTTGGGTGCTTGGTTGGAACAACACATGCATTGGCAGGCAAGCTGCAGAAGGACGAGCAGGCTATTCTCCATCGTTTATCAGTGCAATTTTGACAGCTAACTTGCTGAAAACAGTTTGAGACGGTTTATCTAATGTTCCTTTATTAGATTTGAGCTAATTTTGCTCTGGCTAGAATTAGTTGGTGATCTTGTTGTTGTTCATTAGCATATAGGGAAAGTTAACCTACATTTTTCTAGTTGTTTGACCAACAGGACTCTGTAAAGTTCCCAAATGTAAGAGGAATCCCGTGATATTCAGCTATATATTTGCAGAAATCCATTCAAGTGTATTTTGTGGCTTTTGTCGAATGCGTTCTAATGATCTAATGTTGCTCTGTTGCACCTGCCTACGGCACACCGGTCTGCGTAGATTCCGGTCTTGGATGAGACAGATGTTTTTATCAGGTTTTATTTACTGCAGTATCTATTAATTGTCCAAACACACAGCCACTTTCCCACTGTATATTGCTGTAGAATTTTCACAAATATTCTAAGAATCTATGAAAACATGAAAATGACCAAGTGCTCGCTTGTCAGAAAATGTTTTAAAAAGTGTCATAATCTTCTTGGGGGTGTATATGAACAGATTATAATAAGATTTAATGTTGTTAAAATGCTGTCAGTTCCACTAAGGCTAGTGGTAGATCATTGGTAAAAAAAAAAAGAGAACAGTACAGGACCAAGAGAGTTGCCTTGCGGAATACCACACTTTACATGTTTTACATTAGAGAAGTTTCCATTAAAGAAAACCCTCTGTTTTCTATTGGATAAATAGCTCTCAACCCATGATACGGTAGAGGACGTAAAGCTATAACACATACTTTTTTTCCAATAACAGATGATGGTTAATAATATCAAATGCTGCACTAAAGTCTAACAAAATAGCTACTTTCAATCTTCTTACTATCAATTTATTTTAGCCAATTATCAGTAATTTGTGTCAGTGCAGTACATGCTGAATGCCCTTCTCCAAAAGCATGATGAAAGTTCATTTTTTCCCAGAGAAATAGCAATGTATCTGGTTAAACACAATTTTTCCAAAAGTTTGCTAAGAGCCAGCAGCAAGCGGATTTGTCGGCTGTTAGAACCAGCAAAGGGTGCTTTATCATTCTTGCGTAGCGGGATGACTTTAGCTTCCCTCCAGATCTGAGGACAAACACTTTTCTCTAGGTTCAGATTAAGATATGACAAACAGGAGTTTCAATATAGTCTGCTACCATCTTCAGTAGTTTCCATCTAAGTTGTAAATACCAGGTGTTTTCTCATGATTGATGGACAGCAATAATTCCCCCCCTCTAACACACTAATTTGACAGAATTAAAAATGTCAGTTTATCTTTCATTATTAGGTATTTTATGCATGAATGTGATGGCTCAAAGTTTGTTGTTGACATTTCATGCCTGAGTTTGCCGACTTTGCCAATGAAATAGTCATCAAAATAATTGGCAATATAAAAAAAAGATTGATGAATGAGCCTTCTGATTCAATGAAATGGAGTTATATTAGTATTTCTGTCCATAATTTCATTAAATGTAATCCAATGCTTTTTTGCATCATACTTTACATCATTTATTTTCAAATCAAAACAAATTTGACTGGTCACATAAACATACTCAGCAGATGTCTTTGCGGGTGTAGGGAAATGCTTCTGTTCTTAGCCCCAACAGTTCACAACAATGCACACAATTCTAAAAGTAAAATAATTAAATTAAGAAATATATATATAATTATTAAGACGAATGGCATTGACTAAAATACAGTAGAATACAGTATATACATATGAAATGAGTAAAGCAGTATGTAAACATTATTATAGTGACAAGTGTTCCATTATTAAAGTGGCCAGTGATTCCATGACTATGTACATAGGGCAGCAGCCTCTAAGGTGCAGGGTTGAGTAACCCTGGTAGCCGACTAGTGATGTTAACAGTCTGATGGACCTTGAGATAGAAGCTGTTTTCAGTCTCTCAGTTCCAGCTGTGATGCGTTGGGCAGACTGCACCACCATCTGGAGAGCCCTGCGGTTGCGGGCGGTGCAGTTGCCATACCAGGCGGTGATATACAGCCCAACAGGATGCTCTCAATTGTGCATCTGTAAAAGTTTGTGAGGGTGTTAGGGGCTAAACCAATTTTTTTGTCTCTAGTAATACAGTTAATACAGTTTCTTCTTCTTTTTGTTCAGTTTAGTCACATAATTTGTCAATTTACAGGAAGTTTGACAATCAGCTGTGGAGACAGACTTATTAGTCACTCCTTTTGCTTAATCTTTCTCAACCATAAAAGTGTGTGTGGGCGGGGGGGTAGTGTGTGTTTGGTCATACCTGGGTTTCCTAATAGTGTGTTTATTTATTCCTTGTGCTTTGCTGTGGTTGCTTGTGAATGTGAAGTGTGTATCAATCAATGTTGCATACAGCAGCACCTGGTCTGCATGTGTATTTGCAGAGTTGTTGAGGTTGACGTTTGAATCAGTATTTGAGTCTCTTCCCTCCGTCTCTCGTTTTTACTCTCTCTCATCACTCTCTCTCTATTTACTCTCTCCCTCAGTCTCGGTTTGCTCTCTGTCCCTCTCTCTCCCTCTCTCCATTTCTTCCAGCTCAAGCAGTGTGAGGTTTTCCCTGCCCACGCAGAGAGAGCCAGGAGTGGGGGAGGGGTATACAAGGGGGGACGAGCGCTGGAGCTTGAATGATGGATTTTGAAAGAGGAAAGTTTTGCACAGGTTCCAAAAAAAAGAAAAAAATTAAAAGGGAAAAATTCTCCTTGCGAAGGAGTGTGTGAGAGAGAAAGAGAGAGAGAGAGGAGAGAGGGAGGGGAAGGCTTGGCTGACCTATTCCACACACCTTTTCTTTCAAGTACTTTGACTTTCTGCCTTTTCTCTGGAAGGCGCTGAGAACAAGCAGCCTTGGTCAGGTGGTGAATGTGAACGCTGAACCACATACGGCACGTTCTCAAAACACAGTTATCTTGGAGGAGGTTTTAAGAGGCCAATAAAAACATGGTTAGATAGCTGAACTGCCACGGGCTATAACACACACACACACACACACACACACACACACACACACACACACACACACACACACACACACACACACACACACACACACACACACACACACACACACACACACACACACACACACACACACACACACACACACATGAACACAGGCACACACTTGCTGCTATCTGTTATGTCTCCCTTGATCTCAATGAGACTAACCTGGATAAATAAATATATAAGTAAAGATCATATAAAATTATTCAGATTGCACTGGTTATCGTAGTGGGTCATAGTGTACACTAGTTAAAGCACACTAATACTAGAAAAAAACTTGTCTGGAGCCAAAGGGAGGTTGCATATTACAGGTTTCTATTTCAATCACTTTGGTGCAAATTTCACAAATATTAGGTGAATTTTCAAAACTCTAAGTACAACATTTTAAACTGATAACACGTGTAATATCCATTATATTATGTTGATTGTGCATTCATCGGGGTTTCACTCATCTTTAACCACTGATTAATGTAGCCCTTTCTAGCAGTCAAATGACCTAGTGGCCTCATGGGTGAAATTATATGAATATTTTTCATCATTTCATAATTAATAAACATACAAATAAAAATAACCTGAAAATCCGATGTTTCTATGTCAAACGGTTTTGTTATATTTCAGTCTTCTGTGATGTACAGTATATAAAGTGTAATATTGGGATGCAAACTCAAAATGTAAGACATTTAAACTCTATATTGGACATGGTACATGTGTCTTCTTCTTTTTTAAGCCCATAACCATGTGTGTGAGGTGTATACTTTTGTTTCAAAGTATATATTTTTAAGACTACCAAAAAACATGTATCCCACTGCAGGAATAGGTTATTTCAGCAAAATCAACATTTTTTGTGAAATAACATGAGCACATTTCATTATTCACCAATACATCATTTTGTCATTTGAACTACCATTTAATCTAATAGCAAAAAATACAAGATACAAGACACATTTTAAAACTGTTCTTCTTGAAGTGTTGAATAGAAAGAACAGTAGATGGTAAATATAATTTTCCATACACTATTTTACTATACTTATCCATACACTATTTTACTATACTTATCCATACACTATTTTACTATACTTATCCATACACTATTTTACTATACTTATCCATACACTATTTTACTATACTTATCCATACACTATTTTACTATACTTATCCATACACTATTTTACTATACTTATCCATACACTATTTTACTATACTTATCCATACACTATTTTACTATACTTATCCATACACTATTTTACTATACTTATCCATACACTATTTTACTATACTTATCCATACACTATTTTACTATACTTATCCATACACTATTTTACTATACTTATCCATACACTATTTTACTATACTTATCCATACACTACTTGTAGTGAGGTTGTGAGCATACTGACAAATACCAGTCTTACAGTTTCCTTATCCTTATACAGCACATACGTAGGACAATTCATCAGAAATAGGGGTAGCCTATTGTAAAGCAGCCATTATGCCATTTCTGCCCAAAGCAGGATTGTACAATATCCCTTTTTCTATGTGACTTGTCAACTGATACATTATCGCCTGTCTCTCTGATTGGAATTCGCCATCTTACAGTGTATCAATGACATTCAGATAATGAGTGGAATATATTGTTAAACACAACGCGGGTATTTCAGCAGTGCATTGCACACTACACTATACAGTGGTTTCAGGAAGTATTACCCCTTCACATACTCACGTACTACAGCCTGAATTCAAAATGGATTCAAATGTTGCTCACCCACATACAATACCCCATAATGACAACGTTAAAAACCTATTTTTAGGACATTTATTGAACATGAAATAGTATTCACACCCCAGAGTCAATACTTTTTCACTTTCTGTGAAAGTCTTTCCACTCCTGGATTGTGCAACATATTGCCCATTATTCTTTTAGAAAATTCTTCAAGCTCTGTCAAATTGGTTGTTGATCATTGCTAGACAACCATTTTCAGGTTGAAACTAACTCGGCCACTCTCAATTTACTCCGTTTTAAATGTAGGCTGTAACACAACAAAATGTGGAAAAGGTCAAGGGGTGTGAATACTTTCTGGAGGACCTGTAATTTCAAATGGTTGCACATAGAGTGACTCTTCCCACTTTGTCCTATTGATGTCAAATTGAAACATTTATGAGGTAAAAATATAAAAATGTACCGTGTTCAGAAGTTACCAAATGAAAAACCTAATGTATCAGGCGTAAAAGAAATACCTGAAACTAGATCCCCTACATACTGGTCTTGACGAGAAGAAAAAAAAACTGTTGCAGGTTATTTTCTGCACTGTTCAACCAATCCAGTAAATGTGGATGAGTTAAGATGGCGTGTTGCAGTTTCTCTTTCCATTTCCCTTGAAAATCTGAACATCCGGTTATTGGGCACTCGGCAGAAGCTATCAAACTATATACATTAACTAGGCACAACATCATTTTGGTTCAATAGTTTTTCGTTTTGAGCAGTTTGATTAAGTTAAAGATAATTGTATCGTTTACAAATGACAAGAACATGTATTAAAAAAATAGTGAATATTGCATTTTGAAAACTAGATACTTAGATTGAATATGTATCCAAATTGAAGGCAGCCACATAGACACGGGTTAGCCTGGGTGGGCCCAGGCCCAGCCACTGGGGAGCCCAGGCCCAGCCACTGGGGAGCCCACCCAAACAGATTGAGATTTTTTTTTGCATATGTATACTGTATATAGTGGCAAGACAAAATATGTGAACCCTTTGGAATTACCTGAATTTCTGCATAGATTTGTCCTAAAATGTTATCGGATCTTCCTCTAAGTCACAACAATAGACAAACACACTCTGCTTAAACTAATAACACACAAACAATGATACGTTTTCATCTCTTTATTGAAAACACTGTGTAAACATTCACAGTACAGGGTTGAAAAGTATGTGAACCCCTGGATTTAATAACTGGTTGACCCTCCATTGGCAGCAATAACCTCAACCAAACATTCTCTGTAGTTGTGGATCAGACCTGCACAACGATCAGGAGGAATTTTGGACCATTCCTCTTTACACATCTGTTTCAGTTCAGCAATATTCTTGGGATGTCTGGTGTGAACCGCTCTTTTGAGATCATGCCACAGAATCTCAATCGGGTTCAGGTCAGGACTCTGACTGGGCCACTCCAGAAGACGTATTTTCTTCTGTTGAAGCCATTCTGTTGTTGATTTACTTCTGTGTTTTTTGTAGTTGTTCTGTTGCATCATCCAACTTCTGTTGAGCTTCAATTGGGGGACAGATAGCCATACATTCTCCAGCAAAATGTCTTGATAAACTTGGGAATTAATTCTTCTGTTGATGAAAGCAAGCTGTCCAGGCCCTGAGGCAGCAAAGCAGCTTCAAACCATGATGCTCCCTTCACCATACTTTACAGTGGGGATGAGGCTTTGATGTTGGTGTGCTGTGCCATTTTTTATCTCCACACATAGTGTTGTGTGTTCCTTCCAAACAACTCAACTTTAGTTTCATCTGTACACAGAATATTTTGCCAGTAGCGCTGTGGAGCATCCAGGTACTCTTTTGAGAACCTCAGACGTGCAGCAATGTTTTTCTTTGACATCAGTGGCTTCTTCCGTGGTGTCCTCCCATGAACACCATTCTTGTTTAGTGTTTTACGTATCGTAGACTCGTCAACAGAGATGTTAGCATGTCCCAGAGATTTCTGTAAGTCTTTAGCTGACATTCTAGGATTCTTCTTAACCTCATTGAACATTCTGCACTGTGGGAGAGTAGCAACAGTTCTGTACTGTCTCCATTTATAGACAATTTGTCTTACCATGAACTGATGAACATCGAGGCTTTTAGAGATACTTTTGTAACCATTTTCTTCTTTATGCAAGTCAGCAGTTCTTAATCCTAGGTCTTTTAGGATGTCTTTTCTTCAAGGCATGGTTCACAACAGGCAATGCTTCTTGTGAATACCAAACTCAACATTTGTGAGTTTTTTTATAGGGCAGAGCACCTCTAACCAACATCTTCAATCTCGTCTTAATTTTTTATTTTTTATTTCACCTTTATTTAACCAGGTAGGCTAGTTGAGAACAAGTTCTCATTTGCAACTGCGACCTGGCCAAGATAAAGCATAGCAGTGTGAACAGACAACACAGAGTTACACATGGAGTAAACAATTAACAAGTCAAGAACACAGTAGAAAAAAAGGGGAGTCTATATACATTGTGTGCAAAAGGCATGAGGAGGTAGGCGAATAATTACAATTTTGCAGATTAACACTGGAGTGATAAATTATCAGATGGTCATGTACAGGTAGAGATATTGGTGTGCAAAAGAGCAGAAAAGTAAATAAATAAAAACAGTATGGGGATGAGGTAGGTGAAAATGGGTGGGCTATTTACCAATAGACTATGTACAGCTGCAGCGATCGGTTAGCTGCTCAGATAGCAGATGTTTGAGGTTGGTGAGGGAGATAAAAGTCTCCAACTTCAGCGATTTTTGCAATTCGTTCCAGTCACAGGCAGCAGAGTACTGGAACGAAAGGCGGCCAAATGAGGTGTTGGCTTTAGGGATGATCAGTGAGATACACCTGCTGGAGCGCGTGCTACGGATGGGTGTTGTCATCGTGACCAGTGAACTGAGATAAGGTGGAGCTTTACCTAGCATGGACTTGTAGATGACCTGGAGCCAGTGGGTCTGGCGACGAATATGTAGTGAGGTCCAGCATACAAGTAGCAGTGGTGGGTGGTATAAGGTGCTTTAGTGACAAAACGGATGGCACTGTGATAAACTGCATCCAGTTTGCTGAGTAGAGTGTTGGAAGCAATTTTGTAGATGACATCGCCAAAGTCGAGGATCGGTAGGATAGTCAGTTTTACTAGGGTAAGTTTGGCGGCGTGAGTGAAGGAGGCTTTGTTGCGGAATAGAAAGCCGACTCTTGATTTGATTTTCGATTGGAGATGTTTGATATGAGTCTGGAAGGAGAGTTTACAGTCTAGCCAGACACCTAGGTACTTATAGATGTCCACATATTCAAGGTCGGAACCAGCCAGGGTGATGATGCTGGTCAGGCGTGCGGGTGCAGGCAGCGAACGGTTGAAAAGCATGCATTTGGTTTTACTAGTGTTTAAGAGCAGTTGGAGGCCACGGAAGGAGTGTTGTATGGCATTGAAGCTCGTTTGGAGGTTAGATATCACAGTGTCCAAGGACGGGCCGGAAGTATATAGAATGGTGTCGTCTGCGTAGAGGTGGATCAGGGAATGGCCCGCAGCAAGAGCAACATCATTGATATATACAGAGAAAAGTGTCGGCCCGAGAATTGAACCCTCTGGCACCCCCATAGAGACTGCCAGAGGACCGGACAGCATGCCCTCCGATTTAACACACTGAACTCTGTCTTCAAAGTAATTGGTGAACCAGGCAAGGCAGTCATCCGAAAAACCGAGGCTACTGAGTCTGCCGATAAGAATATGGTGATTGACAGAGTCGAAAGCCTTGGCAAGGTCGATGAAGACGGCTGCACAGTACTGTCTTTTATCGATGGCGGTTATGATATCGTTTAGTACCTTGAGCGTGGCTGAGGTGCACCCGTGACCGGCTCGGAAACCAGATTGCACAGCGGAGAAGGTACGGTGGGATTCGAGATGGTCGGTGACCTGTTTGTTGACTTGGCTTTCAAAGACCTTAGATAGGCAGGGCAGGATGGATATAGGTCTGTAACAGTTTGGGTCCAGGGTGTCTCCCCCTTTGAAGAGGGGAATGACTGCGGCAGCTTTCCAATCCTGGCTGGTAATAGGGGTTGCGACAATGGCGGCGAATAGTTTCAGAAATAGAGGGTCCAGATTGTCAAGCCCAGCTGATTTGTACGGGTCAAGGTTTTGCAGCTCTTTCAGAACATCTGCTATCTAGATTTGGGTAAAGGAGAACCTGGAGAGGCTTGGGCAAGTAGCTGCGGGGGGGGGGGCGGAGCTGTTGGCCGAGGTTGGAGTAGCCAGGCGGAAGACATGGCCAGCCGTCTCATTGATTGGACTCGAGATTAGCTGACTCCTGTCTCCAATTAGCTCCTGGCTCCAATTAGCTCCTAACTCCAATTAGCTCCAGACTCCAATTAGCTCCTGACTCCAATTAGCTCCTGACTCCAATTAGCAAGTCATTAGCCTCGGGGTTCACACACTTTTTCCAACATACACTGTGAAAGTTTAAATGATGTATTCATTATAGACAAGAAAATACAATAATGTGTGTTATTAGTTTAAGCACACTGTGTTTGTCTGTTGTTGTGACTTAGACGAAGATCAGATGAAATTTATGACCAATTTATGCAGAACTTCAGGTAATTCCAAAGGGTTCACATACTTTTTTTTGCCACTGTGTATTGGCCAACCTTATACAGTGCCTTGCGAAAGTATTCGGCCCCCTTGAACTTTGCGACCTTTTGCCACATTTCAGGCTTCAAACATAAAGATATAAAACTGTATTTTTTTGTGAAGAATCAACAACAAGTGGGACACAATCATGAAGTGGAACGACATTTATTGGATATTTCCAACTTTTTTAACAAATCAAAAACTGAAAAATTGTTTGTGCAAAATTATTCAGCCCCCTTAAGTTAATACTTTGTAGTGCCACCTTTTGCTGCGATTACAGCTGTAAGTCGCTTGGGGTATGTCTCTATCAGTTTTGCACATCGAGAGACTGAATTTTTTTCCCATTCCTCCTTTGCAAAACAGCTCGAGCTCAGTGAGGTTGGATGGAGAGCATTTGTGAACAGCAGTTTTCAGTTCTTTCCACAGATTCTCGATTGGATTCAGGTCTGGACTTTGACTTGGCCATTCTAACACCTGGATATGTTTATTTTTGAACCATTCCATTGTAGATTTTGCTTTATGTTTTGGATCATTGTCTTGTTGGAAGACAAATCTCCGTCCAAGTCTCAGGTCTTTTGCAGACTCCATCAGGTTTTCTTCCAGAATGGTCCTGTATTTGGCTCCATCCATCTTCCCATCAATTTTAACCATCTTCCCTGTCCCTGCTGAAGAAAAGCAGGCTCAAACCATGATGCTGCCACCACCATGTTTGACAGTGGGGATGGTGTGTTCAGGGTGATGAGATGTGTTCCTTTTACGCCAAACATAACGTTTTGCATTGTTGCCAAAAAGTTCAATTTTGGTTTCATCTGACCAGAGCACCTTCTTCCACATGTTTGGTGTGTCTCCCGGGTGGCTTGTGGCAAACTTTAAACAACACTTTTTATGGATATCTTTAAGAAATGGCTTTCTTCTTGCCACTCTTCCATAAAGGCCAGATTTGTGCAATATACACGACTGATTGTTGTCCTATGGACAGAGTCTCCCACCTCAGCTGTAGATCTCTGCAGTTCATCCAGAGTGATCATGGGCCTCTTGGCTGCATCTCTGATCAGTCTTCTCCTTGTATGAGCTGAAAGTTTAGAGGGACGGCCAGGTCTTGGTAGATTTGCAGTGGTCTGATACTCCTTCCATTTCAATATTATCGCTTGCACAGTGCTCCTTGGGATGTTTAAAGCTTGGGAAATCTTTTTGTATCCAAATCCGGCTTTAAACTTCTTCACAACAGTATCTCGGACCTGCCTGGTGTGTTCCTTGTTCTTCATGATGCTCTCTGCGTTTTTAACGGACCTTTGAGACTATCACAGTGCAGGTGTATTTATACGGAGACTTGATTACACACAGGTGGATTGTATTTATCATCATTAGTCATTTAGGTCAACATTGGATCATTCGGAGATCCTCACTGAACTTCTGGAGAGAGTTTGCTGCACTGAAAGTAAAGGGGCTGAATAATTTTGCATGCCCAATTTTTCAGTTTTTGATTTGTTAAAACAGTTTGAAATATCCAATAAATGTCGTTCCACTTCATGATTGTGTCCCACTTGTTGTTGATTCTTCACAAAAAAATACAGTTTTATATCTTTATGTTTGAAGCCTGAAATGTGGCAAAAGGTCGCAAAGTTCAAGAGGGCCGAATACTTTCGCAAGGCACTGTATATGGACACATAATGTCCTGTTTAGAGCTCGGACAAGTTGACAGCATAAAAAAAAATATATATATATATATTTATTTTAATGCTCTCGACTTGTCAGAGCTCTAAACAGGACATTATTTGTCCATTCTCATGGGAAGGTTGGCCAAAAATAACTAACTAAAAGCCACACCCCCAACATGCCACGAATATGACCACCTTGACCACCTTTAGCAAACAACACAGCTCATAATCCAGTGCCTTTATCACAGTCAACACACCTCTATTTTAGCTTAAATTATTTAATTAACTTTAAAAATGCAAAATGTTCTCTCAGTCTCATGGCAAAATGTGTAGAATAGCATGGGATTAGCTATAAAACTGGGGGCAGGCTCACCCACCAACGAATGTCTGGCTATGTTACTGATTGAAAGAGTGATTTGCTGAAGTAAACAAGTGACTTTGTGAATGTGTTTGTTGTACTCAGTCAATTGAAAATGTGATTAGAGTTTTGGAACATGAGCCATTTTTATGATATATTTATATGCACCAACATGATAAAACGGTATATATGTTAACTAGGCACTACATAGTTCAGGTTCAGTAGTTATCTGTTTCGAGCATTTTGATTAAGTGCTTGTACTGTTAACAAATAACAAGAAAAACATATCAAAAGTAAAGTGAATATTGCATTTTGAAAAGCAGATACTTAGATTGAATATGTATTCCAATTGAAAGAGTAATTTGGTGTGGTGAACATGTTAATTTGTGAATTTGTTTGTTGTGCTTAGAGTTTTAAAACATGAGCCATTTTGATAATCTGTTTAGATTTCTGTGTTTCGAGTTGAAAATGTACCAAATGCTTTTGAAAATTGCACGAAACTGATTGAAAAAAATGTATTTCATGTGTGCAACCCAAAAATAACCCTATTTCCTAGTGCATTACTTTTGAACAGAGCCCTATGTGCCCTGTCAAAAGTATCACATCATATGGGGAATAGGGTGCCATTTGGTACTCAAATCATGTGTGTGTCTGGAGGCTGCGAAATGATGAATGTCATGACCAAAGCAGAGGTAGAAAAGGGATAAATGTGTAAAAGGGGGAAGGGAAAGGGGGAGGAAGATGACCAGGAGGATAAGAGAGGTAAAGAAGAGAGGAGAAAGGTGTGATGTCAGATGGAACTGCACAGAGCTACATTATTCCCCCTCTCCTCTCTCCGCCTTTCTTCCAGTCTCCTCTCCTCTCCTCTCCTCTCCTCTCCTCTCCTCTCCTCTCCTCTCCTCTCCTCTCCTCTGCTCTCCTCTCCTCTCTTCCACCCATGACCAGTGCTCAAGGCCCTGCAATACATCAGGGTGTCACCACCGCCACACCCCAGGATGCTCTACTGCTAGTATCCACACACACACACACACACACACACACACACACACACACACACACACACACACACACACACACACACA